>NW_025872086.1:0-724 GCF_002878395.1 Capsicum annuum
AAATTCCGGTATAAATAAAGTCGATTCCTATACACCTATAATCAAACTACATACTTGAAACCATCTCAAAATAATCAATACTCATACTTAAACTCATATATACCTAACTTAGGATCAATACATATACTCCAACACATATAACAATGACTAATGCACGTAATTAAGTACGGGGTGTTACAATACTGAAGTACAATGCAATATTTTTCAACAAATATATAAGCATAGAAGCGGAGGCAAACAAGGGGGTATGGGAACGTTAGTGAAACATATAGGTGAAGCTCACGAAAGAGAGTTAAATATTGCAAGAGGTGGTGGGGATGTTGGTGGACCAACGCAAACTAGAATGGACCCAGCAACCAGTCATGTAATGAAGAAGTATAATAAATTGAGGGACCGGGAGGAAAAAATTAAAATGGTCGCTGTGAGTTGTTTTCCTTTTAGTTTTTTTTCTTCTGATGCCTTTATTCATTATATACAAGCAATTTATAATCCTATGTTTAATGGTATTCCTAGAAGTACTTGTCGGTCTGATATTTTTAGACTTCATTCATAATATTATTTTTATTTATCAACATTGTTAAAAAATATTCAATGTAGATTGTCCCTAACTTCTGATCTTGGTCATGCTGTAAATAAAAATGATTATTTAACCGTTACTTGTCACTGGATGGATAGTAATTTTGCATCACAAAATTACTATCCATCCAGTGACAAGTAACGGTTA
>NW_025872086.1:824-2836 GCF_002878395.1 Capsicum annuum
TTCATAATATTATTTTTATTTATCAACATTGTTAAAAAATATTCAATGTAGATTGTCCCTAACTTCTGATCTTGGTCATGCTGTAAATAAAAATGATTATTTAACCGTTACTTGTCACTGGATGGATAGTAATTTTGTGATGCAAAAACGTATTCTTGCTTTTTTATATGATGAAGATCGTAAACATACTGGATATTTTATTGCTGATTCTATTGTTAAAGTTGTCGGATATTATGGTATCGAAAATAAAATTTTATGTATTGCTTTTGATAATGCTTCTAACAACACGACTGCTATAAAAAAATTAAAATCTACGTTATCTCCGCCGTTGCCTGAAATTTATCATACTAAGTGTGCATGTCATATATATAATTTAATTGTAAAAGACGGTCTTGATTTTTTTGAGCATTATATTGAAAAAATTCGTCTCGTTGTTGGTTTTATTCAAGGAAATAATCGTAGATCGAGAATTAGAGAATTTAAAGTTAAATGTCAAGAAAATGGACTTACACCGATATTGATGCCTGAGGAAATTGATATTAGATGGAATTCTACGTATGATTTTTTAAAAACTTGTTATAAATATAGAATTTGTATAACACTAGCTTTTAGCCAACATTGTGGTTCATTTGCTGATTCTGCTGATTGCATACTACATGATTCTGATTGGGTTGTAATTATTGATCTTGTTAAGTTTTTAGAAAAATTTTATGTAGCTACGGTTGAATTTTACGGTGCTTATTATCCTACTGTTTGTAATATTTTGACATATATAGCCGATATTTCTGGTTTGCTCAAAGAATATAAAAATAAAGAAGGTTATAAAGAAGTTGTTGGTGCCATGTTTACAAAATTTAAAAAATATTTTTTTCCGATTCTCCCTATTTACTTGGTTGGTGCTATGCTAAATCCGTGCATTAAATATAATAATATGTGCCACTTTAGTACTATTATTTATACTAACTTAGAAATAAATATTAACAATGATTCTGAACAAGTACAACCTGATTTGTGGACGGCTATGAGTGATGCAAATAAATACATAGAAAAATTATATAACCACTATGCTGATTTATTTGATTTAGCCGTACTTACAAATATCACTCCAACTGTCGTTCCTCATCCTCCCAAGGAGCCATCATCTTCTAAAAGACCGGCACATAGTGGTTTTCCTGATTTCTTTTATGATTTAACTTGTTGAAACAGTGTTGATAAGAAAGCTTACACATCAACTTATCGGGAAGAGCTGAAATATTATCTTCGATCGCCGCCAGAGAATCGCAGACGACGGATCAACACATTCGATTGGTGGAGGAGTAATGAAACACAATATCCTGTGCTTTCAAGATTAGCTAGAGATATCTTAAATGTTCCAATGTCAACCGTTGCATCAGAGAGCGTCTTTAGTCAGGGACGACAACAGCTTGAAGACAACCGACACTCATTGGGAAGCAATGCAATGAATGTTCTAGTTTACCTCAGGGATTGGATTAAAGCGAAAAGAAGAAACCAAGGAATAGAACCGGAGCCGAGCGACGAGCTGAACCTTGAAGAAATTATGTCTTCACGGGAGAACTCTGCAGAATCGAGTCCAACGCATGGTTTTCCCCCCATTGACTTCAACTATCCTATGCAAGTTCCCGTTAATATTAACATGAATGAGTTGAAAAAAATGATGCATAATTTGTAGATTTTTCATTCATGTAAATTATAAATTTTGGATCATTTTGCAATCAATAAAATTCCCCAAATTCATTCACTCCTTAGTCCTTACTTTTTATATTTTTTCATTTAATGATTTTAAATTTTAAATTGAAATTCTAGTTTTCTACTTTAAATTAAAAACTTACTTCTAATATATTGTTAATTTACTACCAAATATATTGATTTATTATATTAAGTAGCATATGTTTTGTATATTTGTGTATATATCTTCTATAGACGTGTATATTTAACGTATACATCTGTATATGTTTTATAAATTAGTATATAACTATATCTATATATATTGT
>NW_025872087.1:0-1123 GCF_002878395.1 Capsicum annuum
ATATAACAATCCAAAGGGAGTAAGAAAATTAGAATAAAAGTTAGCATTTCCAAAAGTGAAATATCGTTTCACAATCATGCTATGCACGACTCAAAAATATCTAAATAATTCTATTTAGCCACCAAAATCCGAACTTTCTCTTCATTTTGACAAATTTAAAAACATGAGAAAAAAAAAGAAAAAAAATAAACCTCGTGGATGAAAAATAAAGCTATCACTTCATCTCTTATACGAAGATTTTGGAGATTCCTTAAAATAACTAAAAAGCAAATGATAAATTCTTGATTTAATCAATTACTCTTTTTTATTAAGGCGAAACAAACAATAGTAACTATTTTTTTAACATAAAAAACAACAACTTTACATGCTAAAACAAATATATCGGCCAACAATAAATTTAAACAAGGCATGAGTTTGCCTTTGAGCAAAGATCAAAATTTTATACATGACAATCAAAGAATAAGTCAAAAGGCAAAGCAATCAATATTAACCATTCTTTTCAATATAAAGAAAATAAATTTACATGCTAAAAATAAATATATCTACCAATAATGAGTTTAAACAAGACATGTGTATGTCTTTTCAAGTAAAAATCTAAACTTTATCCAAAATAATGAAAGAATAAGGTCAAAAGGCAAAACAATCAATATTAACTGTTCTTTTCAACATAAAGAAAATAACTTTACATGTTAAAAATAAATATATTCAACAGCAATGAGTTTAAACAAGACATGATTATGTTTTTCAAGCAAAGATTTAAACTTTATCCAAAATAATCAAAGAATAAGGTGAAAAGGCGAAACATTCAACATTAACTATTCTTTTTATCATAAAGAAAATAACTTTACATGTTAAAAACAAATATATCCAACAACAATGAGTTTAAACAAAGCATAAATACATCTTTTAAGCAAAGATTGAAACTTTATCCAAAATAATCAAAGAATAAAGTCAAAAAAGGCACATACAACTATTGCTAGCTCATTTTTATATCATGAACATGAAAATAATTAGAATATCGATACCACAACGTCCTAGGGCGTTCAAGGCCATCTACAACATACAATCACAACAAACAAAATTATATCTACGAACTACGAAAAAGAAAAAAGATGAAAAAAAA
>NW_025872088.1:0-235 GCF_002878395.1 Capsicum annuum
TTTAGCTAAAAAGATTAACAAAAGGTGTCGCATCAGCTAAAAAGGATGACAAATATACGATAAATTTAGTTGTGGGGATAATAGGACCCTCGTGAAGTTGGAATGTGTAGCAACAAATTTGGTCATAGTTCAGGAATACTAGATGCTTTACTCTAATGTTAATTCAATATATTAGTTAACTTTCAATATATTAGTTAACTTTTTAAACAAAATATAATGTTTTTAGTTTCTTTAT
>NW_025872088.1:335-2860 GCF_002878395.1 Capsicum annuum
TACTAGATGCTTTACTCTAATGTTAATTCAATATATTAGTTAACTTTTTAAACAAAATATAATGTTTTTAGTTTCTTTATGTCGGAAATATGTTATGTTTGGACTATTATCGGAAGTATAATCCTCAAACATTGAGTAATAAAACAAATTTAATAAAATATATATGAATAATTAACGAGAGTCATATTAATTTGGTAACTCGATCAATTTTGAAGAGTCACTAAAATACATATTATTTGTGCACCACTCTAAATATTGAAAGTTTGATTTAAAGAGCTTAACTAAATATTACAAGGACTAAAAATATAATTATCAATAATCAAGGGATCAAAATAGCTATTATACCAAAGAAAAACACAAAAAGAATTTAGTTTCAAAAAAGGTAAACATAATCAGAATGTGGATTAATTAGAGCCACATTTACTCGTAAACACATGGATTAAATAGCTATGTCCCATCCAAAAAGTGAAAAAAGAAAAATTGTACTACTAATAGTTTAGACATCAATGATTAATTGTTATAGAAGATGTCCAAATCAAATGAATGTTTTAGTTTATTTATTTAAAGTAATTATGTTGTCGTCCTCAACTATAGAAACAAGTACAAGTCTAAATTTAAAATAAAAATTTAATGTAATCTTAGGCTGATGTTACTATCTATAATAAGTGGGAATAAGCAGGCACGTCTTCAATATGACTGTTTGTGCTGTCTGCTTCAGCTGCTTCAATCATAATTTTATTATATTACCCCTAATTAATTATTATAGGTCATTTAAGTATTAAAATTTATAATATTTAATAAAAAATATAGAATAGACATAAAATAATAAATTGATATTTGACTTTTTAAACTAATTTGATGGCTTATATGGGGTCCATTTTTGCCTTTTTCACAAGTGTTTTTTTAGTAATTTTATTAGATCACTTTTAATTAGTTGTTATAAGTCATTTAAGATATGTCTTCTTCGCTGCTCCAATCGTGATTTTATTATATCAACCATAATTAATTACTACAGGTTATTTAAATATTAAAAATTTATAATATTTGATAAAAAATATAAAATAGACATAAAATAATAAATTAATATTTAATTTTTTAAATTAACTTGATGTCTTATATGAGGCTCATTTATGCTTTTTTTCACAAGTAATTTTATAGTAATTTTATTATATCACTTCTAATTAATTGTTATAAGTTATTTAAGACATGTCTCTTTGCTTCTTCAATCATGATTTTATTATATGACCCTAAATTAATTATTATGATCGCATTAGAAAATTAATAATATTTCATAAATGGACACAAAATGATATGTCAACATAAAACATTTGATTGACTGTCAAATAATTATATTAGTGCCACATAACTTCACTTTCGAAATAATATCAGTGTCACTTAAATTGGAATACAAAAAAAAAGTATTATAAATCACAATAAAATATTTGATTGACTATCGAATTTATATAGTGCCATATAGGTTGACTTTTAAAATTATATCGATGTCTAAAAATCATAATAAAATATTTGATTGACTATCGAAATTATATTAGTGCCACATAGGTTGGCTTTCCAAATTATATTAATGTCACTTAAATTGGAATAGAAGAAAAAATATTATAAAAGTCAATAATTAAAAATTAAAATTATTTTAATAATTGATTATCTAAATTATATTTGTGTCACATAAATTAAGACAAAAAATAACATATATTGGATCCGTGCTAAGCACCGCCTTTGATGTCTAATATAGAAATAAGTATTAGTCTAAACTTAAAATAAAAATTTAATGTAATCTTAGGCTGACTTTATCCCTATTGGCTAGATATCATTTTCAAGTATGTTAACTTTGGAGAAAATAAAATAAATAAATTATGAAAAATACTTTTTCAAAGATGTCTGCAAAGTAAAAATTAAGTAGGGCCAAATTTAGGGCAATTGATTGTCCTTTATTCCAACAACATTAATATTGTCATGTTTCTTGGATACAATTTCTAAAGGAATCTATAGAGAATGGAAAAATTTAAAAATAGTCAAAAAATTTCTCGACTCGTAAAATTATATTGAATATGTTACCATTATATAAAAGGAAAATAAGAATGCAAACCTTTTGTACTATATATCATTTGCTTTTTTGTGTTGTTTGTTTACGTCGATAGTGTAATTTCTTTTTACATAATCATGTAAGTTATAAGTTAAGCTCATATAATTTTCTCTAATAGTACCTTTTTTTTAGTTGGTGGTTGAATATTGGTGAACTAAACCTCTGGGCCATGGACCATACAAATACAAATCCATAAATGAATAAGACACAATGGTGTATAACAAATACAAAATTGTGTTTCCTAATATACATAATGATTGGAACATATTAATAGGCCCATTTAACTTTGGGTTGAATTTACTAGAGACCTCAAGTAAAACCAGTCCAGCCCATATCTTTGTACTTGAAAAATCTATTTTTCTCAAATTGTTGTAGCTTTCTTCTTTGATACTTGTTCCTCAATTTTGTATGTATATCGGCTAAT
>NW_025872089.1:0-1264 GCF_002878395.1 Capsicum annuum
AGATTACTCTAATTAGATATAATTGACCTAGTTGTTCATATTTTAGGGGAATTCCCTATTATACGGCTAATTAAAGCTTGTTGACATCTAAAAGTGTACTTAGATACCTTAAGCCTAGTTTGGGTAGAAATTTTCCTAAAATGAACCTCAAGGATTAGCAGTGGACTCTTAACCCACCTTAGGCTATGACACATGTTAGCTTTGGTGAACCTTCACATTATTTAGGGATTGTGGGAATGTGTATAACAATAGTAGTAAGAAATCTTGAAACTTGATGGTCATGTCCGTAAATGTGAGGATTGAAACCTATTGATCATGCGATTGGTTATGCTATTAATGATACGACTTATGATGATGATGATGTTTATATTATGAACAAATCAATTCCAGGTATTGCTTACATTATGACCAGTTCAATTTTGGGTATTTATTATATTATGACCAGTTCAATTTTAATTATTGATTATATTATGTCGATTCAATTTTGGGTACTACTTATATTATGACTCAGTTTTGGGTATTTTTTATATTATGACCTATTCAATTTCGGGTATTTACTATTACATGATGAAAAGATAAATTGATGTGAAATTTCTAAGGAATGACTAGTAAATGAATGGTGCTTAGTGGACAATTGGTGGCTAATTAATAACTTGGGAATTATTGAAAAATATTAGCAAATTTCCAGACAATGGCATAATGTCGAATGTTAGAAATTAGTGTATGATGGTTAAATCAGAAATTCAAGAGGGGGTTCATTGGAAATTACATGAGTCAACTATCGCCTCCTCACAGTCGACTTGCCAGCAGAACTGTATACTTTACAAAACAAGTTAGATTTGAAGCAAACTAATTGAATTTGAAGTAAAGAACACGAAGAGTTATCCTGGTTCGGAACACCAATATGGTGTCTACTTCCAGCCCCCTTGGGTTTTAATATTTCCTTTGATATTTCAGTGTTGGTCGAGTACAGTGATGAGAAACAAGTTTCAAAGACTTGTTTTTTTCTTCAAATATTTAAGACACATCTTCAATTTGTATTACAAAGTTGACTCGATCCTATTCTTTATATTAGAATTGTAAGCTAAAGATTACATAGCTTTGTGAGACTAAGATTGAAACACTTTGAGGTTTCTCATTTAAGTTGTGTGCGTGCTTCAGCCTATTGTTTCTTCTTTTATAGTTTCTAGCTTCCTCTATCGTTGCTTCTTGAAAGGAAATACAAGAGATTTCTTCGCAATAAAGGATTTGAATTGATTCATTT
>NW_025872090.1:0-2161 GCF_002878395.1 Capsicum annuum
TGAACAGAAAGTAAAGCCCCATTTTTCAGGAGTGTCCTGAACAGAAAGTAAAGTCCCATTTTTCAGGAGGGTCTTAAACAAAAAGTAAAATCCCATTTTTCAGGAGGATCCTAAGTAGAAAGTCAATTACTATTTTTAAGGAGGGTTCTGAACAGAAACTAAAGTGGCATTTTTTAGGAGGGTCCTGAACAGAAAGTACATTCCTATTTTTCAGGAGTGTCCGAAGCAGAAACTATAGTCCCATTTTTTAGGAGTGTCCGGAGCGGAATGTAAAATCCTATTTTTCAGGAGGGTCCTGAACAGAAAATTAAATTTCATTTTTCAGGAGGGTCCTGAACAGAAAGAAAAGTACCATTTTTCAGGAGGGTCTTGAATAGAAGGTAAATTCCAACTTTTTTGGAGGGTCCTGAATCGAAAGTAAATCCCCATTTTAAGGAGGGTTCTTAATAAAAACTAGAGTCCCATATTTTAGGAGGGTCCTGAACAGAAAGTAAATTCCTATTTTTTAGGAGTGTCCTGAACAGAAACTAAATTCCCGTTATTCAGGAAGGTCCTGAATAGAAACTAAAATCCCATTATTTAGGAGGGTCCTGAACAGAAAGTGGTCCTAGTTTTAAGTAGGGTCCTAAACAGAATGTGAAATCCTATTTTTCAGGATGGTCCTGAACAGAAAATTAAATTCTATTTTTCAGGAGTGTCCTGAACAGAAAGTAAAGTCCCATTTTACAGGAGGCTCTTGAATAGAAAGTAAATTCACATTTTTTAGGAGGATCCTGAATCGAAAGTAAATTCGCATTTTAAGGAGGGTTCTGAATAGAAACTAAAGTCCCATATTTCAGGAGGGTCCTGAATAGAAAGTAAATTCCTATTTATTAGGAGTGTCCTGAACAGAAACAAAAGTCCCATTATTCAGGAGGGTCCTGAACAGAAACTAAAATCCCATTATTTAGAAGGGTCCTAAACAGAAAATAAAATCCTATTTTTCATGAGGATCCTGAATACAAAGTAAAATCTCATTTTTTAGGAGTGTGCTGAACAGAAAGTAAAATCTCAATTTTCAGGAGGGTCCAGAACAGAAAGTAAAGTCCCATTTTTCAGTAGGGTCCAAAACAGAATGTAAAATCCCATTTTTCCAAAGGGTCCTGAACATAAAGTAACATCCCATTTTTTAGAAGGGTCCTCAACAGAAAGTAAAGTCCTATTTTTCAGGAGGGTCCTGAACAGAAAGTAAAGATCCATTTTTCAGGAGGGTCCTGAACAGAAAGTGAAATCCCATATTTTAGGAGGGTCCTGAGCAGAAAGTAAAATCCCATTTTTCAGGAGGGTCCTACAAAGAAAGTATAATCTCATTTTTAAGGAGGGTCCCAAACAGAAAGTAAAGTCTCATTTTTCAGGAGGGTTGGAAACAGAAAGTAAAGTCCTATTTTTCAGAAGGGTTTTGAACAGAAAGTAAAGTACCATTTTTCAGGAGGGTCCTGAATAGAATGTAAAGTCTCATTTTTTAGGAGGGTCCTGTACTAAATGTAAAGTCCCTTTTTTCAGGAGGGTCCTCCTGAACAGAAAGTAAATTTCTATTTTTCAGGAGTGTCTTGAACAGAAACTAAAGTCCCATTTTTTTTAAGGGTCCTGAACAGAAAGTAAAATCTCATTTTTCAGGAGGGTCCTGAACAGAAAGTAAAGTTCTATTTTTCATTAGGCTCCTGAACAGAAAGTAAAGTCCTATTTTTCAGTAGGCTCTAAAATAGAAAGTAAAATCCTATTTTTCAGGAGGGTCCTGAATAAAAAGTGAAATCCCATTTTTTAGGAGGGTCCTGAACATTAAGTAAAATCCTATTTTTTAGTAGGGTCCTAAACAGAAAGTAAAATATCATTTTTTAGGAGGGTGTTGAACAAAATATAAAATCCCATTTTTCTGGGAGGGTCCTGAACAGAAAGTGAAATCCCATTTTCAGGAGGGTCCAGAAAAGAAAGTAAAATTCCAATTATCAAGAGGGTGCTACAAAGAATGTAAAATCTCTTTTTTACGAGGGTCCTGAACAGAAAGTAAAATCTCATTTTTTTGGAGGTTCCTGAATAGTAGTAAAATCTCATTTTTCAGGAGAGTCCAAAACAAAAAGTAAAGTCCTATTTTTCAGGAGGGTTCTAAACAGAAAGTAAAGTC
>NW_025872091.1:0-1925 GCF_002878395.1 Capsicum annuum
CTTGATTACCACGCAAATCCATTTAAATACATTATATGATTATATTTCTAACCAATTAGAATAATTATACTAGTCAAGTATACGTGCTTTGCACGCGTGTCTTGTGTTAATCAATAAAACTATACATCAATGAAAATTTTAATGAATTAAAAATTTTTTGGCTCATCAAAGAAAAAGGTGTAGAGGAAAATTAAGCCGCAATTAATAGAGCATTTATTGTACATATACGTCATATTAAATTAAAATATAAATATTATTAGTTCTCGACGATCCAATTCAAGGTATAAAATAAAACAAAAATGGAGCAAAGAAGTCATAAAATTAAGAAAACATAAGTGAAAAAACACTTTGTAAGAATATATTATTATCTTTCAGTTTTCTCCTACATCACTCCTCTACCTTGCTATTGCTAATGATCGTACATGGATAAACTTATTACTTTCTTCAATTACTCAAAATAAATATTGTGTATATCTTTAATAAAAGAACGCACATAATTATATGTAAATATTTAATGATACATTCACAGCGATATCATGATGCATAGTAAAAGCTTTAACCTCAATTTCTTTTTGACTAATCAATTGGCCCACATATGATCGATCAAAAAAATTATTGCGAGAATTATTTCCTCCTAACTAATAAATATAGATAGATCATCTAACTTTCGAAAATGATAAATCATATGTTAATTAAATTGGTAGAAGTTATACCTCAATTATCTGTGTTCTTTTGAAACGTAGAATCTTTTTTAATCGAAATTTTTAACGTTGCTGCATTCTTTCCGGCGAGGTCACAACATTTCAAACATAAATTATGATAAAATCTCAAAATTAAGGATAGAATCTCAAAATATGATCTACAACCAGAAATTAGATCTATGGTGACAGTTGTAAAACCGTTGCAATAGACCAAAAAACCGTTGCCATAGACCTATCGCAACGGTTCTGTAAGCATCCCATAGGTGGGCATTGCGATAGGTCTATTGCAACAGTTTCTGCAATGGTTGTCTAAACGGTCGCCATAGGTAGAGCTATGGGGACGTTTTCTGGAAACCATCGCCATAGATAGACCTATTGCGATTGTTATTTTTTGAACGACTATTTTCATCTATTGCGACGGTTTATAATTGTCGCAATAGATGATATTGCAATGGTTACTAACCATTCAAATAGCAGCTATTGTGATACTGTTGTTGTTGCAACGCCTTTTGACTACCTGTTACAACTATTTCATTACTTATTGGAACACCTATTTTCATCTATTGCAATGACATTAAACCGTTGCATTAGCATCTATTGCAACTCTTTTGTTATTCTGTTGCAACGCTTTATAAATTATAACACAATACATGCACATCACAAAATAAAATCATTCATTAATAATCTCATAATTCAAAATATGCAACAAGCTAGTAATTTAAACCCAAAAGTAAAATGTAATCAATTCCAAAATGATTAGTTAAGTTTTTACACTGTAGCAAGTTCAAGTCACGATAAGTTTTAAAATTTTCAACACAAAATTATTGATATTAGAGAATTCGTCCACAACCCAAAAATCTTCTCAAGTAAGGTCAATATCTTCATCATTTTCTTCATATCTTTCTTCATTTTGGACACCAATAAAAAGAGAACAAAAAATATAAATTAGCACTTAAATGAAAACATAAAAAGGACTATTCCGCAATCAAATAAGTATGTAAACCACATATAAGTTAGCCAGTGAAGAGGAAAATCAACCAATCATTGTTAGAAAGAAATACAAACATCCAAATTGAGATGATAAAATTTAAGGAACAATTGAAATTGTCAAAAGAGAAAACTGCAGCTTCACATTTATATAGGTCTAACATTTATATGATCCAGCTAGCACGCAGTTCCACAGTTCAAAAGAGAAACACATTCCAAGATAAAAAAAACTTGATT
>NW_025872092.1:0-2748 GCF_002878395.1 Capsicum annuum
TTCAGCTTTCTTTTCACTTAGACTTATTCCCGATTTTTCTATTATATCTGTAAATTGTCCTAATAATTTTAAATGTTCTTCTTTAGCTTTTGTATATAATAATATATCATCTATGTATACTATACAATTATATAAATGTTTAAAATAACTATCCATAAAATGTTGATATATACCTGGGGCATTTTTATATCCAAATGGTAATACGTTCCATTCATAAAATCCTTGTGGTACCATAAATGAGGTTAATTCTTTAGATGCTTCTTCTAACTTTAAATGGTAAAATCCTGATTTACAATCGAATTTACTAAAATAATTATATCTCTGTATTTGTCTTATTTTTAATATCTTATTTAGTATTGGATAATTATATGTCATAGTCTTTGCATTTAAATTTCTACAGTCAATAACCATTCTACTTTTTCCTCTTTTTTGTTCACTATGTTTATTTACTATAAATGCTGGACTATTATGTTTACTATTACTTTTTTGTATAAATTTTTTTTCTAATAATTATCTATATGCATTGTAAATTCTTTTAAATCGTCAAAATTATATGTTAATGGTTTCTGGATTATTATACTATTTTTATCCATTAATTCAATTTTTATAGTAGTTTTATGTTTTTCCCATCCTTTTAATGGATCTTCACTATATAATTGTTCTAATTTTTTCTTAATTATTTCATCTTATTTATTGAAAATATAGTTATTTCTGTTTTATTTATCGAGAATACAACTAGTTTTATTGTATCTTCATTATTTTTTATATTTTCTAACTTTTGTGTAATTTTTTCGCTTCCTTTTATCCAATCAGTTTTTTTTCTTGTTTTATTATTAACTCTTTTTGCTCTTACTTTCTGTTTACATGGTGTTGTAAACCACCAATCTGTTCTAGTTATTATATGTGGGTATAGTTTATTTAAAAACGGCATTCCTAAAAGTATATCTTTTGATGTTAGTTCATAATTATAAATTTCTTCTATTGTTAATATCTTATTCCATACTTGTATTTTTACATTCCTAGCTTTATAAGTAATTAAGTTTCCTTCATTATTAAATCCTTTAACTATTACTGGTATTTTTAATTTATCCCATTTGCTTTCTAGTAAGCAATTATATCTACATAAATTAGTTTCTGCTCCTGTATCTATCATAGGCGTATAATATCTACTGTAATATCCTTCTACTACTATCTTCATTAATACATATATTTTCATTTTATGTTAAGGCTCTTCTTAAGAATAATTTCTCTCTGTTATATGTTAAGGTTAATTGTGTATGTTCTATATTATATGGTTTTACTTATTCTAGCCATTTTATTCCTAATATTATGTCTGCTTTTTGCATTTGTTCCTTTACTTCAAATTCTATTTTTATTTTTCTATTTTTTTTTTTTTTTTCTTTTTCAGCTATATTTTTACTAATTATTAAACTTCTTGGTAGATCTGGGCATATATCATTATCAGTTTTTAGTTCTTCATTTTTTACTAGATATTTTGCTATATAATTTTCTTCTTGTCCTATATTTAAGAGTATTAAATATTCTTTTTCATTTACCTTTCCTGTTATGTAATATTAGTTTAAATTATTTGTTGAATTTATTTCATAACTTGTTCTTTTTGATGAGCTTGATGATTCTGGTTTTTCATCAGCTATTCTTTTCGTTGTACTTATTCTATCATTTATTATTTCCAAATTTTCTTCTATATCTATGTCTCTATAGCTATAATCATTATAATCTGTTGTTTTTACAATTTGTTCGAATGGACTTTTTATTCATATTTGGTTAATCTTATTTTTTTCTTTTATTTTATGTTTTGTTGTTAATACATATAAATTTTTACATCTTTCTGTAAATATTTTACTTCCTGGGGTTAATTCTATTCCTGATATTTTCCAATATAATACTAATGATTTATTTATATTTTTATCTGTTACCGCTACTGAATAATTTGCACTTATTATGAATTTAAATTTTTGGTATATAAAATTTACTTTTATGGCAGTTATTATGCTTTTTTCTATAGGTTTTATAATTCTATAATTTGCTAAATATAATTCTATTGGTGCATCTATTCCTTCTCTAAAACATGCTTTTATTAATATCTCTGTACCTCTAAGGTGTACATATTTTATTGGGTCTCTACTTTTTATATCGTTTATCTCTTTATTAATTATTCTTTTTGTTACTAGTAGTATACTAGCTTTACCTTTTGCATATCTACAGTCTATTACATGTTCCTTTTGGCTTACTACATAATATTCTTCTTTTTTCCTAGTAAGCATATTTTTTATTGTTAGTATTTTAAATATTTTTCTACACTTAAGTCTAATTCTTTTTCTTTTATTTCATCAAATATGTTACTGTCAAATATTATTTTTTGGTTTGTTCCTTCATCATTTAAATATTCTTCCTTTTTTATTATTTTTATATCTTCGTCAATCATTTGATTCATCTATTTCACTATCTATTTCATTATCTGTTTCATTTTCTGAAATTTCATATTTACTATCCTCACTTTCTAATTCATAATCTATATAATCTATCTGTATATATTCTGTATTTTCTATTTTTATTTTTGATATTTATTTATTTTTTGGATTTTTAGGTAATTTACAATCTTTAGCTAAATGTCCTAATTTTCCACAATTATAACAAGTACATTCTTTTGTAGATTTTTTTTTCTATATGGTCTTTTGTATTTATAATTTTTTACATAATATGTTTTTCTTGGTTTCTTGTATTTAT
>NW_025872093.1:0-3232 GCF_002878395.1 Capsicum annuum
TTTTGGGTTGTCATAGAGGTATGCATGGGAAGTATAAGGTTATGAGCTGGTTCTCCTGGGCCTCCTCGGTTACGGGTGCCAGTCCGCCCCAATAGGATTTGAGGTGTGACAAAAGTGGTATCAGAGAAGTTATTCCTAGTGAGTCTACAAAGCCGTGTCTACGTAGAGTCTTATTTATCAGTGTGTCATGCACCGCATCTATAATCAGAAGGCTATGGACATTTAGGAATTGTTTCTTTTCTTCATGTCATAGATCGTGCGATAGAGCCTATATTGTATATGAAGTCATAGTTGACCACTGAATCCGTTTGTTTCTCTTATTGTAGTAATAATACCGATTACCAGAAGCAAGAATACTGGTAAGCAAGTAGATGTGGCTACCGAAGAGGGGACTAGTAAGTCACCCACTATACCAGCTAATCAAAGTGAGGCTCCAGCTGAGAATGGATCAGAAAATTCTTCCACTCCGAAAGAAATAAGGGGGAGGAGAACTATATCCCCAGAGCCACCTATTAATACTGTTGATCAAGATCTTAGAAATACAGTACAACTTTTGACTCGTATAGTTGCTGGGCAAGCCATTCCTACCACGGGTCCTAGTGGTACAGATAGGGTGGCTAGCCTTCGAACACAGGATTTTCTTAAGATGGATCCTCACACTTTTACTGGATCAGATCTTAACGAGGACCCACAGGACTTTATTGATCAAATTCAAAGGGCCTTAGATGTTATGCATGTAACGGGTAGAGAGACAGTGGAGTTAGCGGCGTATAGATTTAAAGGGGAGGCTATATATTTGTACGAGGACTGGAAACGATCTAGGGGTATTGATGCACCCCCATCTACTTGGAAAGAGTTCAAAGAGGAATTTCTTGATCATTATTTTCCATTCGAGATTCGTCGGCCCCGTACAGATCAGTTTTTAAATCTTTATCAGGGGAATATAAGCGTGAGGGAGTACAGTCTCCAATTTAATTCCTTGTCGAGATTGCTCCTACTGTTGTAGCTATTATGGATGACAGAGTTCATCAATATGTGGATAGGCTGGATCCATATCTGGTTAGAGATTGTACTATTGCTACTTTGAACAAAGATATGGATATAACAAGGATCCAAGCTTTTGCACAGAAAATGGAAAATCAGAGACAGAGGAGAAGAACACAGGAATTAGAAAGAGGATATTCCAAGAGGGCTAGATCTACAGGGCAGTTCATGGCATCCCAAGGAGGGTTCAGACCACAGTTTTTTGCTAGATCACCTAGGCCATTATCTTCTTATTCTGCAGCTTGTGCCTCACCACAGTTCCAAGGGTCCAGAGGAAATCAATTTGGGCACAGAAGTGAGAGTCAGAGTTCACGGACTTTGGGGTACCAAGGGAAAGGGAATATGAGCCAATCGAGACCTCCTCAAGAGCCATACAATAAATATGGAAGGTATCATTTGGGCGCATATTGGCTGGGGACCAATGTTTGCTTTTGGTGCGGTATGTCAGGGCATATGATAAGAGAATGCCCACGAAGGGGTATAAGGGGTATGGCACGACCTACGGGGTCATTTGTTGTATCATCATCATCAATGCCTTATTCAGGAAGGGGTGCATAACCAATGGGTCGTGTTAGAGGTGATAGAGGAACCACGAGTTCTAGCAGGGCTCAAAATCGTACGTATGCTCGAGCGGATCGACAGAATTTAGAGGCTTCCCTAGATGTGGTTACGGGTATGTTTTCTATCTTTTCATTTGATTTATATGCCTTAATTAATCCCGGTTCTACATTATCTTATATTACTCCATTGGTTGCTGGAAAGTTCGAAAGAATACCCGAACTGTTAGTTAAGCCATTTGAAGTGTCCACACCAGTTGGGGAATCTATTATAGCTAGAAGGGTTTATCGAAACTGCATAGTAACTATTTATGGTCGTGATACGATGGCTGATGTTGTGGAGTTAGAAATGGTATATTTTGATGTTATAATGGGTATGGACTGGTTGGCGTCTTGTTATGCCACAATTGATTGCTGCACGAAAAAGGTATATTTCCATTTTCCAAATGAATTAGTCCTTGAATGGAAAGGTGAAATTAGTGCGCCAAGAGGTAGATTTATTTCTTATTTTAAGGCGAGAAGAATGATTTCCAAGGGATACATATATCATTTAGTTAGATTAAGGGATACAGAAGCGGAGCCACCAACTCTTCACGCTGTTCCGGTGGTAATTGAATTTTCTGATGTATTTCCTGAAGATCTTCCAGGTTTGCCTCCTGAACGAGAAGTAGAGTTTGGTATTGATGTAATACCAGGCACCCAACCAATCTCCATTCCTTCGTATAGAATGGCCCCAGCAGAATTACGAGAATTGAAAGAGCAATTGAAATATTTGCTAGAGAAAGGATTCATAAGGCCTAGTATGTCCCCCTGGGGAGCACCAGTGTTATTTGTGCACAAAAAGGATGGCTCGCTGAGGATGTGTATTGATTATCGACAATTAAATAAGGTGACTATTAAGAATAAATATCCTCCCCCAAGAATTGATGATTTATTTGATCAGTTACAGGGCGCCAAATGCTTTTCTAAGATTGATTTGAGGTCAGGTTACCACTAAGTGAGGGTCAAAGAGAAGGATATACCTAAGACAGCTTTCCAAACATGGTATGGTCATTATGAGTTTCTAGTTATGTCATTTGAGCTAACAAATGCACCCGCAGCTTTTATGGATTTTATGAATAGGGTGTTTAAACCATTCCTGGATGTATTTGTGATAGTTTTTATAGATGATATTCTAGTTTATTCTAGATCAGAAGAGGACCATGCCAATAACTTACGACAGGCATTGCAGACTTTTCGTGATTGTAAGCTTTATGCAAAGTTCTCTAAATGTGAGTTTTGGTTAAAGTCGGTGGCATTTTTGGATCATATTGTATCTGTGAAGGGATAAAGGTTGATGCTCAAAAGATAGAAGCTGTGAAGAACTGTCTAAGGCCCACAAAGCTTACGAAGATTCATAGTTTTCTCGGGTTGGCCGGTTATTATAAAAGGTTTGTTAAAGGATTTTCTTCCATTTCAGCACCCTTAACCAAGCTAACCCATAAAGCATCCAAATTCCAATGGAATGATGCCTGTGAGAAGAGTTTTCATGATTTAAAGAACAAGTTGATTTCTACACCCGTGTTGGTACTTCCAGAAGGCACCGAAGGGTATACAGTGTATTCTGGAAGCATCACAATACACTGTATACC
>NW_025872094.1:0-973 GCF_002878395.1 Capsicum annuum
TCGCCATAGAAGAAACAGATACACAAGAGGCGGTACATTTAGAAAAACTAGAAGCAGAACTTATGAATTTAGAAAATAATGACACTAGTCTAATATGCAACGAAGATAAAGAATTCTCTACCATAAAAGTTTTAGTAAAAATTAAAATAAAAGATGTAGAAATAGAAACTCTAGCATTAGTAGATCCCGGATGTACTAGTTGTTTAATCAATAAAGAAATAGTACCGGAACATTTACTAAAAGTACTTGAAAGACCTATAACAGCCACTCAAATGGATGGTTCACAAAATATCTATAATTATTACATAGAAAAAGACAAATAAGTTTTTTAAATACATGCAATAAATTCTATAACCCAGTTTACAATGTTAATAAAATATTAGCAAGAAATTTAAATATAGGATCCGATTTTGTTATCGGACTAAGATTTTGTATACAGAATAAAGGAGGATGTCTCTTAACAAGAGATGGAATAATGCTCTTTAAAAATTTAACTTATACACCAATACAAACAGTAACATTGCCAACAGTATATAGAACACTAAACACACATAAAACAAGATTGCTTCCAGAACCATGTTGTGACAATTGCCAAAACAATCAATGCCAAAATAACAACCTATCAAAAGAAAACAAAAATATACAAAAAAACCTAGAAGAAGTTAGAAATTATACTCAGTTTAATGCAGAAGGACAAGAATGCTTAATAGATATAAAAAAAGACTATACCCTAATAAGTATAGAAACTCAGTTCTATAATTTTAGAAAAGGAATGGATAAAATAGGAATAATAAACAGCCCAAAAGATTTAGAAAATATAATATCTATATTAGAAAGAATGGAAATAATAGGAGAAAAACCGTTAGCCCATTGGGACTCTAACGAGATAATGTGTAAATTAGATATAATTAATTCGAAATACACTATAAAAACAGCACCTATAGAAGCAAATAATGAAGATACTAAAGAATTT
>NW_025872094.1:1073-1900 GCF_002878395.1 Capsicum annuum
GTAATAAGAAGATCTACCTCTAGACATAGATCGGCTGCATTTATGGTAAGAAATCATAGTGAACAAATAAGAGGTAAAACTCATATGGTAATTAACAACTCATATGGTAATTAACTATAAAAGATTAAATGATAACACCAGAACAGATGCATATAAACTACCAGATAAAAGTGAGTTAATTAATAGAATTCAAAATAAAAAGATATATAGTAAATTTGACTGTAAGTCAGGTTACTGGCAAGTCAAAATGCACCCAGACAGCATAGAGTGGACGACATTCACATGTCCAGGTGAACATTTTGAATGGTTAGTTATGCCGTTTGGTTTAAAGACAGCTCCATCCATTTTTCAATGAAAGATGGATAACATATTTGGAGAATATAAACATTTCATATTAGTATATGTAGATGACATTTTGTTATTCAGTCAAAATATGCAAGAACACTTAGGACACTTACAAATAATTTTCAGATTATTTGTTAAACATGGAATAATAATAAGTAAAAAGAAATTGGAATTATGTAAGACTTATATTAATTTTGTAGGAATAACTTTAGGAAATGAAAAAGTAAAACTCCAACCACACATTTCAAGGAAGGTATTAGAAATGCCAGATAAATTAGAAAAGACAAAAGATTTACAAAAAATTTTAGGATTAGTAAATTATGCAAGAAATTTTATTCAAGACTTAGGAAAAATAGCAGGACCATTATACGCAAAGACAGGTAGTAAAGGGCAGAAAAATTTCAATATAGAAGACATTAAATTAATCCAAAAAATAAAAGAAAAAATTAAAAATATTTCAGATCTAAAAATTCCATTAGAAT
>NW_025872095.1:0-25287 GCF_002878395.1 Capsicum annuum
GTGTCTTCAAGCAGTACTTGGACATGTTTGTCATAGTCTTTATAGATGATATTCTGGTCTATTCTTGCACGGAACGTGATCATGTATACCATCTTTGGATTGTTCTTTAGAATCTCAGGGATCACCAGTTATTCGCTAAGTTCAGCAAGTGTGAATTTTGGCTAAGATCAGTAGCATTCCTTAGCCATATTATTTCCGGTGATGGCATTAGAGTAGATCCTCAGAAAACCGAGGTAATAAGAAACTGGCCCAGACCCATATCTTCATCAAATATTAGGAGTTTCTTGAGTTTCTCTGGCTATTACAAATAGTTTGTCGAGGGATTTTCTTCTATTGTATCTCCCATGTCCAGATTGACTCAGAAGAAGATTAAGTTTCAGTGGTCATATTCATATGAGAAGAGTTTTTAAGAGTTGAAGACTCGACTCACCTTTGCTCTAGTTTTACCTATTCTATATGGTTCAGATGGTTTTGTAGTCTATTGTGATGCATCCAGAGTGGGTTTAGATTGTATCCTTATGCATTATGGTAAGGTCATAGCCTATGCCTCTAGACAGTTAAAGCCACATGAAAAGAATTATCCTACTCATGATCTTGAGTTAACAGTGGTAGTTTTTTCCTGGGAGATTTTGAGGCATTATCTCTATGGAGTTCATGTAGATGTCTTCACAGACCATAAAAGCCTCCAGTATGTCTTTTCCCAGAAAGATCTCAATCTTCGCCAGAGAAGGTGGTTAAAGCTCTTGAAGGATTACGACATGAGTGTTCTTTATCATCTAGGCAAGGCCAATATTGTGGCAGACGCTCTCAGTCGACTATCCATGGGTAGTATTTCTCACGTTGAGGATAGTAAGAAAAAGATGGCTCAAGATATCCATCAGTTTGCCAGACTAGGCGTTCACTTAGTCGATTCTTCAAAGGGTAGTGTATGTGTTCATAGTAGGTCAGAGTCATCTCTAGTTTCCGAGGTGAGATAGAAACAAGACAGGGATTCTAGTCTTGTCAAGCACAAAGAGTCAGTTCAGAATTAGAAAGTCGAGGTTTTCTCCCAAGGGGGAGATGGTGTTCTTCGTTGTCAGGGTCATCTATGTGTTCCAGGTGTAGATAAATTGAGGCATCAAATTCTTGTAGAAGCGAACGGCACACAATACTCTATTCATCCAGGGGCCACTAAGATATACCGTGATATGCTGGAGATCTATTGGTGGAGTGGGATGAAGAGAGATATTGTAGAGTTTGTGGCTAAGTGCTCTACATGTCAACAGGTTATGATAGAGCATCAGAAACCTAGTGGTTCCATAAAAGAGTTCACCATTCCTACTTCGAAGTGGGAAGAAGTTAACATGGACTTCATGATGGGTTTTGCCTAGAACTCATCACCCGCATGATTCAGTCTGTGTCATTATAGATAGAATAACCAAACCAGCTTACTTCCTTCCTTTTGGTACTTCTTACTCTGCCGAGGATTATTCCAAAATCTATATCAAGGAGTTACTCAGGTTACAAGGTGCTCCTCTGTGTATCATCTCAGACAGAGGTACCCATTTCACTTTTCACTTTTGGAAAGCATTCTAAAAGGGTCTCGATACCCAAGTCCATCACAACGCAGCATTTCATCCTCAGATAGATGGTTAAGTAGAGAGGACCATTCAAAATCTTGAAGATATTCTAAGGGCGTGTGCAATTGACTTCAAGGGAATATGGGATGACCACTTACCTTTGATTGAGTTTGCATACAACAATAGCTATCATTCTAGTATTCAGATGGCTCCATTCGAAGGTCTTTATGGTAGGAGATATAGATCTCTGATTGGTTGGTTTGAAGTTAGTGAGGCCTCAATCATAGGTCCTGACTTAGTATTTGATGCCTTAGAGAAAGTTTAGTTGATCAGAGAGAGACTTCGGGCTGCTCAAAGCCGACAGAAGTCCTATGCAGATGTTCATAGAAAGGATCTCGAGTTTGAGGTCAATGACTATGTCTATCTTAAGATCTCTCCCATAAAGAGAGTGAAGAGGTTTGGCAAGAAAGGGAAAACCAGTCCCCGGTATATCGGTCCCTTCAGAATTCTTTGTCGCTTTTGTAAGGTAGCTTATGAGCTTGAGTTTCCTTTAGATCTAGACTCAGTCCATCTAGTCTTCCATGTCTCTTTTCTAAAGAAGTGCATAGGTGACCCAGCAGTTGTTGTCCCTATTCAGAGCATCGACATTCAGAATAGCCTCTCTTATGAAGAGTTCCAGTTGAAATCTTATATTATCAGACTCGTAGATTAAGGAACAAAGAAGTCCCTCTAGTCATGGTTCTTTGGAAAAATCAGTCTTATGAGAGAGCTACTTGGGAAGCAGAAGTAGATATGTATCCTTACCTCTTCCCCGCCAATTCAGATCAAGCTCAAGGTAACAGTTCTCCTTAAGATTATTAAGTTTCATGTTCATGTTTCCAGTATAAACTTGGTACCTTTTGACCGTTTCATACTCAGTTAAGCATTCATGTATCAGTTATCTATGCATCAGATATACACGAGTTCAGTATGTTTAGCATGTTAGTCATGAGATCAAGTTTTAGTTCTTCATGTTTAGTTCATATTCTATTGTCTTGTATCCCTTCTCAGTAAATTCTCATTCGAGGACGAATGTTCCCAAGGGGGAGATATTGTAATATGCCGCATGTTTCTAATCATGTGATTCATACTTGAGTACATGACTTACAATAAATATTCTAGTGATAGGATATCTTATGATGCATTAAGCATGTTCATATAAGTCACTTAAGGTAAATACAAACTAAGAGTTTTTGAATCCATAAAGTTTTAGTGTTTGATATTGAAAGGGTCATCTTTGAATGAGTATAACTCGATGTTAATGAGGTATTTTGGCTTATTTAGACCCACCAAATTATAGAAAATTGAGTTAGCTTTCCAACGATATCAATTTTGCCTTAATCCAATACCCGAGCGAAAAGTTATGCCCATTTTTGTGAGAGACAGTAAGCATAGGCGACTGGTTAGGTGCCGCCTAACCCAAGCATAGGAGATTGGTTAGGCACCGCCCAACCCATACATAGGCGATTACTTGGGCGCTGCCTAAGCCAATTCCAAGTGTCAAAAATACTCCGTCTCGAGTTATTTTAAACGTAATTAAGTCTTTAAATACTCCTTACACGTCCCTAAACTTAACCCTACAAAAAATATAGCTTCTAAACATATTACAACCCTATTCTCATCTCAAAGCTCATCATCCAAGAGAACTAAATGAGAAAAACAACTAGAGTTGCATAATTAAGCTTGAAGATCCGATTTCAAGGAAATTCCTCCGTCAATCATCAAGAACCTTCCTTCTAAGGTATGCATAGTATTCATCTATGGATTTAATTCATTTATAGTGTTCAAGAATCAATATATAAAATACAAAAGCTTGGTTAATTGTGGTGATATGATCATACCCGTGTTGATACTTGATTGTTTTCCTCTTTTTCAGTATAAAGTATGATTTCTATATTGTTGGGTGTTGATAATTATATTGTTGATATTGGGTGATTCCCAAGATGGAATCTTTATTTGTTTTTTTTTGAATTCGTGATATCATATGAGTTGGAAACATGTATATTTGGTTGTTCATGATGTATAATTTGATGAATTCACGTATGCTTAAGATGTGCATGTAAGGTGTTTGACAAAATGCCTAAGGAACTAGAAATCATGCAATATAGCTAAATTGTGACTAAGTGAAGGATTCTTGATATGCCCTTACGTTCCAATGACTTCTATGTTGTTAATGTGCCTTGTAAATGATGTTGGAATACTCATGAACTATTCTTATGAGATTATGCTATGTTTACTCGCAAATCCTACTTATGAACACGATGTATGATATCCATGCAGTCCGCATGAACTTCCATGCTATTAGTATGTGTTGCCAATATGATTAAGCAATGAACATGATATTAAGATTGTGCAAGTACTTCTATGTGATATGGAATACCTTCCGTGTAATACATTGTTGATAACCATGCTTAGTATGAGATCCCTACTTATGATATTATATATTATGGACACTACTCTTATGATCAAGTCAGTCATGTGTGTCAGTTTCCTTCCATCGAGTCCTGGGGGTACTTGTACCCGAAAACTATAGTTGTGTGCCTAGATCCATGTCATGTTTTACAATATCCGAACTCAAGCTATGATTCCATAGACTTCAGTCAGTCATGTGACTCTGGAAAACCTCTTGATCTTAGTCCATTGTCAGATCTCAGTAACATTCCGCCAGTCAATAGAATTCAGTAAGATCAAGTCATGCACAGTCAGTTATTCATGTCTAGTGCCTCCAGGTGGGAGTAGAGGTTAGCACCGAGTGAACCCTAAGGATGGGAACTCACCCGCCAGTTCAGGGTGTGATTCTTAGTAGCAATCCTTGTGTTCCAGAATTATGTAGCCAGCGTAGGCTGAGACATCTTAACCCGTCAGCTTAGGGTTGATGAGGTGGCTTAACCCGTCAGTTCAGGGTTCCCGCTGTTCTCATTGAGTACCCACCAGATAAAGGTCACTCACAGCTGTCCTTACTAATGGAATGGTATTGACATCCCTCCAGTCGGGGCATATATTGGACACCAGCTTATACATAACAGTATACATGGGGCATGTCGATTAAACACTACTTCCCACAGTTTCAGTAACAGTCTCAGTAAAAGAACTTAGAGCATTTCAGATTTCAGTATATATAGGACTGTCAGATATAGTCGTCCATGTTATCAATTTCAGTATCAGTCATGATAGTTATCAGTAAACCACGTATTAGCTTATAGGTCATGTTATCACGTATTCATGGTCCCAATTTCTATATATGTGTGTTTGCACTCCCACATTCATATTAGTCAGTCAGTGTTGTTCATGGATGAAACCCTTTATGTTCAGCCTACCTTTCTCGTATACTCAGTACTCCAGTTGTATTAACGCATTTGTGCTATGGTGCTTTCTTTTTATCTTACACCATAGGTTCAGAGACATGAGCTCCAGCCTAGTAGTAGCGGTAGCGTTCCAGTCGCAGAGACACAGTGAGTCCTCATGGATTCGAGGACAATATGATTTGATTCACTTATTTATTCTCCAGTTTAGTTTTACGGAGTTAGTTGGAGACATGTTCCTTCAACTCCTTATTCAGACAGTTTAGAGGCTTTTGGATTTACTTTTAGATTTACGTCCAGATTTATTTGTTTTGGGTATTTTTGCCCACATGATTGTATTCAGTTGAACCTTATGGCCTTACAATTCCATGTATTTTGTATTTTTATATTATTATTTATAGTATACAGGTATAGATATCAATCATGGGTTAGCTTGGGGTCCCTCGGGGTCATGAGCACCGTGTAGCATTCCGGTTCAATAAATTAATGTGTTACAGTTATGCTCCTAAGATGAAGAGTAGTATGACAGCCCAAATAAGGAAGTTTGCTTCTGGCCTTTCAGATGATCTGGTGCTTGAGTGTCAGGGAGCTATGCTGAATAGGGATATGGACCTTGCTATACTTCAGTCCACTTACAACAAGTTGAGGAGAAAAGGAAGAAAGTAGTTGAATCTACATATAAGGACAGGCAGGCAAAGAGAGCTAGAGCAACAGACCAAAGTCATAGTCAATAGTAGAGCAGTAATTGGGGTGGAAAATGGCAAAAGAAAAAGAATAGGGGTAATACACAGTCAGAAGCTAGTGCCCCAGTGTCTAGACCCATAACTGAGCAGCGGACCCAAAATTTTTAGACTAGTCAGGAGCAGAGAATGCAGGTACACAGTCGCAGGAAAGTATAGCACAGACCTGTCGGTCCTATTCGCGCTGTGGGAGATGCAGGAGGAATCATCCAGGGAGATGTCAGTTTGGCGCTTAGTTGTGTTATTCATGAAGCTAGCCAGGCCATATCCAGAGAGACTGCCCGGTAGCAAAGAGTAATGTTGTAGGAACCAAGTTGAAGGAGAATTCATCTACACCACCACCTCAGAAGGATGCCACTTCAGCCATCGAAAATGGTCAGAACTGATTGTATGCTTTGACCAACCGCCAGGAGGTAGAGGCATCACCATATGTAGTCACCAGTACATTGTAAATGTTTTCTCATGATGGTATGTATTACTTGATCCAAGGTCTACCTTGTCTTATGTGACCTCATACGTGGCTGTTGGTTTTGGTTTTGAGCCTGATATAATTGCTGAACCTTTTTTAGTTTCCACCTAAGTGGAAGATTCTATTATGGCTAGGAGGGTATATAGAAATTGTGTTGTGTCTATTTTCAGCTGGAATACTGAGGCAGATCTCATAGAACTTGATATGGTTGATTTTGATGCCATCTCACGGATGGACTAGCTATATTCGTGCTATACCACCTTGAATTGTAGGAGTCGAAGAGTCACTTTTTCTTTTTTAAATGAGTCTGTGATAGAATGTGAGGGACATTCTCTAGCACCTAGAGGGCACTTCATATCTTATCCCAGGGCCCGTAAACTTATTTCGAAAGGTTTCTTGTATCATTTTATTCGGGTTAAAGATTTTAGTGCCAAAAGTCTTCCTCTTCAGTCTATCCCCATAGTGAATAAATTACCAAAAGTCTTTCCAGATAATCTCCCAGGAATACCTCCTGATAGGGAGATAGATTTTGGTATTGATTTATTTTTAGAAACCCATCCTATTTATATTCCCCATATAGGATGGCACCTATAGAGCTAAAACAGTTGAAAGAATAGCTAGCAGATCTTCTAGATTAAGGTTTTATCTACCCCAGTGTGTCTCCCTAGGGTGCACCTATACTTTTTGTGCAAAAAAAAGATGGCTTCCTTCGTATGTTCATAGATTACCGCAAGTTAAACAAGGTCACTATCAAAAATAAGTATCTGCCTCCTAGGATTGATGATCTGTTTGACCAACTTCAGGGTGCTAAGTGTTTTTCTAAAATAGACCTTCATTCAGGATATCATCAAATGAAAGTTAGGGAGTCAGACATTCCCAAGATAACTTTCTGAACCAGATATGGTCATTATGAATTCCTTGTTATGTCCTTCGGGTTGACTAACACCCCTATAGCCTTCATGGACCTAATGAATAGGGTCTTCCAACAGTTTCTAGATATGTTTGTCATAGTTTTCATTGATGATATCTTGATTTATTCTAAGAGTGAGGAGCACTATGCCAATCACCTCCAAATTATCCTCCAAACTCTTAAAGATCATAGGTTGTATGAAAAGTTCTCCAAGTGTGAATTCTGGTTAAATTCTATTGCTTTCTTGGGGAATATTGTGTCTAGCGAGGGATTAAGGTTGATCCCCAAAAGGTTGAGGTAGTGAGGAAATGGCCAAGACCTACAACTCCAACCGATATTAGGAGCTTCTTGGGTTTGGAGGGTTGTTACAAAAGGTTCGTAGAGAGTTATTCTTCCATAGCTGCACCACTTACTAAGTTGACTTAGAAAAAGGTAAAGTTTTTATGGTTTGACTCTTGTAAGAATAGTTTTGACAAGTTGAAAGACAAGTTGACTATTGCTCCTATTTTGACTTTTTCGGAGGGTACAGAAGGTTTTATTGTATACTGTGATGTGTCCTGAGTGGGACTTAGGTGTGTTCTTATGCAGCACAGTAAGGTAGTAGCTTATGCATGTAGGCAGTTGAAGGTGCATGAGCGGAACTACCCTACTTATGATTTGGAGTTGGCGGTTGTGCTTTTTGCACATAAGATCTGGCGGCACTATTTTTATGGGGTACATTTTGATATATTTACTGACCACAAGAGCTTACAGTATGTTTTCTCATAGAAAGAATTGAATCTCAGGCAGAGGTGATGGTTGGAACTTTTAAAAAATTATGACATGAGCTTGCACTATCATCCAGGCAAGGAGAATATGGTAGCCGACGCGCTCAGTAGGTTATGTATGGGTAGTCTTTCTCATGTGGTAAAAGAAAAGAGGGAGATGGTGAAGGATATTCACTGACTTGTAAATATAGGAGTGCGACTTTTGGATTCTGAGGATAGAGGAGTGGTTATTCATGAGATAGTTAAATCTTCCATTTGTGCAGAAATAAAGGAGAAGCAGGCTAAATATCCCATCTTGATGCAGATCAAGAAAGATGTGGGTTAACAAAAGGTAATGTCATTTGAAATTGTGGTGATGGTATTTTGAGATACCAGGGTAGGTTGTGTGTGCCAGATATAGATGGTCTAAGGAAGAGAATCCTTGACGAAGCTCACACGTCGAGGTATGTTGTTCACCCTGGCTTTTCTAAGATTTATCATGATTTGAAAACCATTTATTGTGGAATAATATGAAGCATGATATGGCTAACTATGGTACCAAGTGTTTGAATTGTCAACAATTTAAGGTGGAACATTTGAGTCTAGGTGGTTCTTCTCAAGAGATAGTTTTGCCTTTGTGGAAGTGAGATATGATTAATATGGACTTTATTACAGGACTTCTGAGGTCCCAAAGCCATTATGATTCCATTTAGGTGATTGTAGATTGGTTGACCAACTCATCTCACTTTCTACCTGTCAGGATAAATTATTCTAGAGAGGATTATGCCAAGCTGTTTATTACAGAAATAGTTCATTTGTATGGGGCACCTATGTCCATCATATCTGACAGAGGTACACAGTTTTCTTTGTAGTTTTTCAGATCGTTTCAAAAGAGTTTAGGTACTCAAGTGAATTTGAGCATGACTTTCCACCCTCAAACAAACGGGCAAGCTGAGCGCACCATCTATACCCTTGATGATATGTTGAGGGCGTGTGTGATTGAGTTTAAATAGCTTCCATTCCAATATTAAGATGGCACATTTTGAGGCATTATATGGGAAAAGATGTAGGTCCTCAATAAGATGGTATGAAGTAGGTGACACATAGATATTTTAGATTGATCTTGTTCATCAGGAAATAGAGGATGTGAAAGTCATTAGAGAATGACTTAAGACAGCTCAGAGTCATCAGAATTCCTACGCCGATGTTAGGAGAAGATATCTACAAATTGAGGTTGGAGATTGGGTGTTTGTCAAGGTTTCTCCCATAAAGGGAGTCATGCGATTTGGGAAGAAAGGTAAGTTGAGTCCTTGCTATATAGGACCATATCAGATTATGAGAAAGATAGGTGGAGTTGCGTAAGAGTTAGAATTGCCAGCTAGTATGGGTTTGGTTCATCCGGTATTTCATATATCTATGTTAAAGAAGTGTATTGGAGACCATTCTTTAGTATTGCCTGTCGAAGAAATCAAAGTGAAAGACTCCTTATCCTATGAAGAAGATCCTGTAGAGATTTTGGAACGCCAAGTTAGAAGATTGAGGAGCAAGGAGATAGCCTCAGTTAAAGTGTTGTGAACAAACCACAAAATTAAAAAAGCGACTTGGGAATTAGAAGTTGACATGAGAGCTAGATAACCAAACCTTTTTAATCCAATGGATGACGAAATGGAAGGTACAATCCTTGACTTATTCTTTCTATGCCTTATTATTCTTGAAATTATACTTATCTGTATCCTGCATCAACATTCAGGTATGAATGTTCCCAAGGGGGATATATTGTAACGCCCCAAAGTTTTTTTCTTAGCTATATTTTTCCCTAAAATATCAAGCATTGACTTCTAGAATTATTTATACTTTTTTCCCGGTGGAATCCCTTAGATTTCAAATTTTCATTTCGTAGATGATTGAATAAGTTTTCCTTTGGCATAGGATGCATCCAAAATGGACAGTTGGAAAAGGAGTTATGGTTAATTTAAGTCCTAGTTGTAAAACACCGTCATTCTTGTCCTTGGCGCATCGCGGAGAGGGTGTAAATGACAATGGTCAATTTCCAATGGGACTCCACGATGGTGGGCCAAATTCCCATTCGTCAATTTCCAGTGAGCCACCGCAATAGTGGCACGTCGCGGTGGCCTATGAAATTGGGCTCCTAGCTATATTTTAATTCAAGTCTCATTAAGGGTATATTAGGTATTTTACCACACCCTTATCAGTTGAAACACGCAATTTCAACCCCAATTGAGCATATTACTCATACATTCACCAAAAATATTCAAGAACACTCTCTAGGGTTCCATATTTATAATCTAAATAAATCAAGATTCTACCGTGGGTTTTCAAAACAAATTCAAGATTTGGAATCCCAAAGTTGTGGGCATTAAGAAGCATCCTTTAAATTTCTAGATAGAGGTACGGGGGGTTTATCCTAAAAAAACTACAAGGGCTTAAAACCATTAGAGCATGATTTTTAGATTTTTATGCATGAGTTTCAAAGGGGGTTTGGAATCTATGTTCTAAATTACGTACTACGAATGTTTTAATGTTACAATTGTTTTGACCTTGTGGTCTTATCCCCTAAATTAATTTACATGTATAGGTATATGTATGAAATTTGAGATTTAAGATCGTTGAGAGAATAAATTATGAACTCCCTCTTGTGTATTGAAGTAAAGATTATGGTATTTTGATTTGAAAGATGATTTCGCAATATTATATCATTTGAGCATCATTTGAAATTGTTGAGAGGGTGCTTCTTGATATAAATATTTTCTTGTGTTTAAGAGAAAGAATTGCATGTGAATTGAGAACTTTGACATGACCACCTTGTACTATACTACTGAAATGCTTGACAAAGATGAGTTCGTTGCATGTGTTTACATAAGGTTTGAGAAAGAGTTTCTTTGAATTGAATTATTAAAATAGGGGACCAAAAACATGTGTTTTTTGAAAACAGAGATTTATGATAGACTAATAATAGCTCAGAGATGTGGCTTGCAAGTCAATGGTATGACGATACCATATGTATTTATGCCATAACAGATTATGTTTTCAGAGCATATTTTCAAAGAATGTTTTGATAGAGTTCTAAAAAGGGGCTTAAAGAGGGTTAGGCGGTTACCCGAAGAAGGCACGAGTTTAAGATACTCTTAGCCTGAAATAGTATTTACTGATACGGGTAGATTATTATTGTACACTGGCGACGCCCGTGTGCATAGTATATTCAGAGACTCCGACCCTTGTGGCACACTTGGGTTGGGGGCTTCACTGCCGAGTTAATGGAAGTTTCCATATAGCCTATGAAATTTTTTAGAGTTTTAGCATATACCACGTAGCGAAGAAGAAACACAAATTTCTCAAAGATGAGATGATTTTTATATAGTCTTTAAAATACCCATGTGAATTCTTACTATATGATATACTTATGAACTGTTTTAAATTGCTCTCATATATGTTGAATAATAAATGGTTATTCTGGATATGCTCTTCGTACCAGTACATCTGTATTGACCCCCCCATACCTCTCAGGTTCTAAAACTCAGTCTAAGAGTCTAGATAAGCAGTGGATAATTCAGACAGCTGATCAGATTGTGCAGTAGTGAGCCTTCAATATTCCAGAAGGCCTGTCTTTTCAGATTATGTCACTTATTTTAGTTTTGGTCTACTGGGGGCCTTGTCCCAGTTTCAGACAGTTGTCAGATTTTCATGTAGTAGAGCTTTCTAAAACTGAGTTAGATGTTATTTAGATGTATTTGATTTACAGTTTCCATACTTATGTTGAATTCAAAATTGACCATGTTTCTGTAGAAGATTATGTTTCCACATGTTCTTTTATTATATGAATGTTGTGCATGATTATCAGATAGAGAAGGGCTTTTCGGGCCTTCATGATTCAGGATTTCCATCACGGCCAGGCCCTAGTTCGGGCCATAACACAAGTACAGTCCAATAAAGACTTATTCATGCCCAAAAGAAACCAAGGCATGAGTCATACAACCAACTCCAAATTTAAGTTTCACCTTCCTTTACCAATTCGCATTGCTAACTACTCTAAACTAGGAGGAAAACCACCTGAAACCTATTCACTGAATGTAATCATGAAGAACTCAAGGAACTGAAGCTGATCCGCTGAAAGTCCACATGGAAAACATTAGAATAAGCCTATAAAGCACTATTTGGATAATTAAGGAATGCAATCTATGACAATGCTACAACCAGTCTGAATGGTAATCAAACTAAAATCCAGAATATCAAGGCATAACTACTTATCACTGAATGATTCTCCTCTGGGTATCCCATCAATCTAGAATGAAACCATACTAAATCCACACAAGTATATTACTCTCAGTCATTATATCATAAAAAATTCCCAATGAAAATTGAAGTCCCGTGGCCAAAGCTGAACGACCCAATACCAGGTCAATGAGGTATCATGTAACAAAATTTTAACTATGATCCATCTGAAGTTAAGAAGAACAAACATGCAACTACAGTGTAGGCTCAACCAGCTGATGAATATAATTCAAACTAAGACAAATACAAAATAAGGTTGCACACAAGGTATATGATCCGAAGCAAAAATCTCGATACCAAAGCTGAATTTTTCAATCTCAACAACCCCAATTCAAAGGTAGAAAGTCTAAAATCAAGCGAATAAGTCTGTATTAATGTAAACTGCTCAAATAGACTTTAATATCTAGATTTGACATATCCAAGCTAAATTCTATCGAGCCAAAATGAAACATAGTTGAAGAGAAATATTACCACAGGGTTAAACCACCGACAAAAAATGTAAATAGCCAATTCTATGTCATCTATAGGGCACAAAATGTAGCCACAGAATAGAAATCATGTCGAAGGATAATCATCATCTGAAAATGCAAATAACCAACTCTCTATCAACTGTAGGGCATGAACCACCAAAACATACCCAAGGACTTATAAAGGAAACAAACAATACTAGTAATTACAAAACCTCTAGCTACATGCATACATACAACTTTTGCCAGAAGCTAACTTGTGTAATACTCCATCTCGACAAAGAATAGCCATAGGCCCATATCATCAAGGAGAAATACTCCACAAAACATCAGTAGGATGAAAAAACTCTAAAATAGGGATTTTCTTGAATCCATAGAAGTAGGACAATCATAACTTGAGCAAACCATAAATCACCTCACCGAGGAAGAAAATAATAATCTTGGCACCAATGCCAAGATAAATATCACTACCAAAAAATGAACCAAACGACTTACGATGAAGAACTTCTGATTTGCGAACTCAAGAAGTGATCAAAAGAAAGAACACCTACCACTAACTGTCAACTCAACTTTAGAAAAAAATCATATCACGGCAGGAAAAGATCATCGAATTTCCTTACTTGAACCAAGATCAAATCACCACAAGGGAACAAACCAAAAAAATATAAGAGATGATTCAAAGACATCTCAATATCAACATCAAAACTAGTATGAGGTGATGAAATAGCCACAAATAAAGAACGACTCCTAAATTGGTCAAGCTAAAAAATAGGCTATATGTAAAAGATGGCCGATGCAAAAACCTTTGCAACTTAGAAGGCATGTCTAAGAATCTCAAGCTTAAGAATGAGCAACATAACTGAATTACCAACTCTAGAACCATACCAAACCTCAAAAGGTCTTCTTATCATTAATACCAAAATTGACTTTATAGTCAATCTAACATAGCCAATAAAAGAGGAAAATAATCAACCACGCCTCACTATAGATAAATCATTAAATCGGGCTACAACTGCTTAAGCTAATGGAATTCTAACTACATGACACTAGTATAAATAGCTATCCAGCGAAGATAAATAATATCAAGCAATGAAAAGAATAGCAACAATAATATGAAGATAAAATATAATGATTAGGCAGTGCCAAAATGAACGTCAATAGCAAGTACAACTCAATGGCCATAATAAGGCCAATATACAAAGATAAATGAGACTTGAACCCAAATGCTACACCCATGGGGAGAAAATATCAATATAGATCTACTCCATCCTATACTAAAAGAAATAAACCATGGGGGTAGACATATAATCATGAATTAAATAACTAGGCAAACAATAACCACTATGAAACCATCAAAACATATAATCATCAATGGGTACAGAAGCCTTAATACACATAATGAAAAAAGTAAATACGGGCAAATAAAATCACACTAATCATGGTGAAATCCAAATCCACATGCCCGACAAATCTAGGGAGAATAAACTTGAATGGGTACAAACTCAAATTGACTGACTAAATCATCAACTGAGGTGCCAAGCACACTATCTTTTATTGAAGATGTCATAATCAATGTGAGGCTGATTTGAATAAGCTTAATGACTAGCAATTCCATGTTGAGGACACTCTCTTGAGCCATAACCAATCTCTCTACAGTTGTAGAAATCTCCTGAAGATCTAACCATTATGATGAACACGAACTAAGCCTAAATAAATGGCCAACAGAAACTAGGAGTTCCTTCTACTTTAAGGATCATACTCCGACCAGTCATAGCCATTCTTAAAATCTCTAGGCATACGGAAAATACATGCTTACTATATTTAAATGACTAAATAGAGTCTAGGGCACTCTCTGTACCAATGTTCCATTTCACCACATTCTGTTCATAGTCTCAAATAAGTCCCTTAGAAGCCCAAGATTTGCATTTGCACTTTCCACGATTGAGGACCCCAAAACCAATTTGTACCATTAGTTTGAATTTTAGCAAGCACTTCTATTTTGAATTTACTCAATCACCACTTAAAATATTACTCGTGGATTTGACCACGACTCCTGTTGAGTAAATATATTGACAATGACCACCTTACACTAAATTGATGTGTAAGTTAAGCATTATAAAAAATGGTTCTATTGACGAGGAGCAATTTGGTGTATTGAGTTTGTTTTGAATTTTAGCTTACTTGCTTAAATTCAATCTTGTAAATATTTATTAGTTATTTTATTTTGTTTCTTGTTTAAGATAGACTTTTAGTTATGCTTATTTTTTAATATGGCATATAGGAATGAATGTGGATTTGGTGGTTGGAAGTCATACCTCGATGACCTATGTCCATATTATGGTGAACCCCACTTTTAGCGAGATTGTAGTTATGCTCCCCAAGAAGAGATTTGTGCACCATCTAAACCCTTTTGGGAGTATGATTGTTCCTTATGTGGTGGTCAAGATGGATATCATAACCATTGTCCAAATGCCCCCTTCCCTCATTATGATAGCCCTATTTGTAGTTCATCTTATGATTTTATTAAGTTTTATGAGAAGGAAAGTGAGGAACAAATCATGTGAAGTAGTAGCGTTGAGGCAATTCTTCAACATATATTAGAATTAACAACAATGGCGGAGGAAGAAATAATCATTATACACAAGGAATTCGAAGAGAAATTCAAAAAGATAGAAGATGTGGGCATGGAAGTTAATACTTCAAACACCACAACCATGCACGCTCTTCTAAATGAGCATTATATTAAAAAATGCTAGATGATTTCCCAACCAACCAAGCCAAATATGAGAGATGATTCCGAAAAGAAGAAAATGGTACTAGAGTCAGAAGAAGAAGCCAAGGAAATCCATTATGTCGACTCTAGTCCATTCGGGGTGAGGATACCAAAAGGGAGACAATTTCAAAATTTGGCAAAAGACCTCATTCTAACCATTTCTAAACATTAAGTGCATTGGATATAATGACAATCAATGTATACGAGCAAATATTGAATGATGGTGAGAATGAATAAATTCCTTACATCATAGAGTTTGTCTTTCATAAGTGTATACTAAGACCCCAGTCTCTAAGAACAAGAAGCTTAAAGATCGATGTCCAATCAGTGGCTTTCCATGATTCTCACCATTCCCCAATGAACCCATATGAATGTTAATGCTAAATTGGGCAAATGGTTCAAGTCTTAGAAGTGACGTGATACAACATTTATCATCATGACCTTACAAATTCCCAACACACCTCAAAGATGTAATGATAGGAAATTGGGCAGGAAATTCAAGTCTTCTAAGTGGAGACATAATGAGTATTAACAAGCAGTCGTATCACAACATTATATAAAGCATTTCATTGGAGGCAACCCATTGTTTTCATATTCTTAGTTATATGTTTTTGGAATGTCACATAATTTTTGGAAGCCAAAAATAGGGGAACACTACGTTACAACTATGGCAGCCATGTAGGAAAATGGGATAAAATAAAGGAGAAGATAGCCTCAGGTACCACGATCGTGTACCATAGGCCGCTATCGCGATAATGCAATTGCACCAATCAGGCTGCGATCATGCCTTTTTGTTTATCTTTCAACATGGTTTTTAATGTGGTTTCAGCGAGCTAACCCTTCTTATGATTTTAAATTATGTAGAGAGGCCACTACAAGTCTTATAGTTGGGGGTGTGGCCCTACCCTTTTGTGTACATATTATCTTTCAATACTTGATCTTAGTTGATGCGAAACATGAAAATTTTGTAAAGGAGATTGTTTTCACTCTTTGTTTTTTATTTCTTTTAATAATAATGTTAGACAATCCTTTCCCTATGATAGATTAAGTGATATTATTCTTAATGAAAAGGACCATGTTTGGATTTTGATTCATAGATTTAAGGGAATTATGAGTACCCATGGCATCAAGGTCATAAATGCAATGGATGTTTGAGTACCTGTGACATTTAAAGTTGGGATCACATTGTATATCGATAGCAAAATCTGAGTAGCCATATGGTCACCCATATGAAAGCAAAACATGACATAAAGTCATAGGTTATTTCTATGATTTGCAAATTATGCATGCTGTAAGTGCAAAGTAAACACCCCCCTCTATCCAAAACTTTTCGAAAACAAGGGTATAGACATGAGCGACATTGTAATAATTCTTTTTATCATTTTGGTGACTCCAAATTTTTTACTTGTTAAAATTTGTAGATACTACTTTTTTGTCTCTAGCTAGAGGGAAAATTGAGCCTCCTTGGAGAATTTGCATGTCATGAGTGGTGAGCATATTTTTTTGAATCTTATGTATACCTATACCATCTAGAACTTGCCCCATTAGTCTCTCAAAGCTAATTTTAATTTTATTTGGTTGGAGAAATGATCTTAGGCCATCTTTGTGACTTTGGATGCCACTATATCTTAAAAAGCCTACCCGTACATAAATATAATCCCTAGTAACGCACTTTAAGCCTTTTGACACTTCCTTGGCAAACACATTATAAACCGTGACCCTTTCAATTCTTGACCCTCTTTTGAACCCTATCCTCTTTGAATGTAATAGTGCAATTTGAGTCTAAAAGCCTAATTTGTTGGTGGTGATGTTTAGGAGAGGTAACTTTGGGTTATGAAGTTGTAAGTGAGTGCCTAAGAGATTAAGAATTGATAAAAAAGTACAGAAAAAAAAGGAAGGACCTAATAAGGGAAACAAATGCACAAAACATGCAAGAAAAAAAAGGAGAAATAAAAAACAAGTGGGTGAAATAAGGAAGCAGAAAATAGGCACATGTATCAATAAAAGAACTGGCCCATGATCAAAAGTTGGATTGAATAGTGTGAAAACTGATATAGATGTTCAAGGAGGGTGTAGTCCCTTCATGCCTAAATGATATCCTACCTATTCTTCCCTAACCTACATTGCAAGCTTAAAACGTCCTTTGAGATCTCCAAGCAAGTGTATTCATTATAGTGACGGTTGAAAAAAGGGAAAATCCTATGGTATGGTACTTGTTAACATCAACTGTTCTTGAGAGAGAGAGAGAGGTTTACGCTTAAATTTCTTGTTCCATGCTTGATAACTTGGTGTGTGGAATTTTCTTTCTTCTAAGAAGTCATGTAAATAAGTCGAGGTGGGTGATTTTATCTTCTCTCGAAAAATGAGGCAAAAGAAGTATAATGTATTTGAGGTCAAAGAGGAGTCATTTATAGAGTATTATTAATTGTTGCATGGTTTCTCTTTGAAGTCTTTTGCACCCTTGAATATTGCATTTTATGTGAAAGGGGTGTCATAAGAATAACCTTGCCTATGTTTGATGAGCTACATGTGGTAGTGACTAAGCTTTAAATAATTATGATCATTGATTCATATAAGTGAGCATAAATGTAATTTGTCTCATGATAAGAGGTAGTGTTTCTTGAGGACAAGAAAAGATTTAAGTTGGAGGTATTGATGAGTGGGGAATTTACCACTTATTTGCAATAAACTTTCGTGTACACTACTATGATTTGAATATCTAAATGAGACAAATTTTCTATTAAATGTACTAATTCCCATATTTTGTATATGTACAAGTGCTGAAAAGAAAAGAAGAGAACTTGAGCTAAAATGGATCAAAAAGGGAATTCAAGTGCAAGAGTTGGACTAGCTGAAGCAGGACATAGATCTAGCCCGCAGTTATCACAATTGCGGGTGTTAGCACATGATCTCAGTAAGTCAATCTAGTCAACTAACTGCAATCACAAAGGACCAACTGTGATTGCACTCAAGCAACTACGATCTTGTGAGAGCAAAAAATGGCCCAGTGGCAGAAACATAATTTTTGCTAGTTGACCCCAAATTCTGATTTAATGGATCAAAACCCTCATTTATCTTACCATCCATCATTCCATCACCTATCTCCCATCCTTATTTCAGGGTTTTTGTAATTTCTTGAAGCTTTGAGAAATCCTTGTAGTATTTTTGAGCTAACGAGACATTAGAGTGACTTTTAAGTGTAGAATTGGCTTCACCCATTGAGGATTCATTGGATTCTAAAGTATGGTTTTCCCTCTCTTTATTCTCTTATGGATAAATTTGATCGAAATATTAGTTTATTTGTGTTTATTATCATAATGAGTTTCTAGATCTACCTTTTGGGATTATGCTTGATTAGGGTGTAATTGTGTATGGATTGTGATATTTTTTTATATATTTAAGTTTGTTAATGATGGGTTCTATTATTTCTTAATTAAATTGATAGGGATTTTATGGGTGAAAGCCCCAAATACCCAAATGGTTTTGATAGGTGAGAGCTCTAAACTCTAGAAAGCTCAAGGCAATCTTCGAAAAAAGAGTTTTGGGTGAACTTTAAGAATCCATATCATTCTTAAAAGAGGGATGTGTTGACCAAAGAAACTATAGAAAATTATGTGTATGATTTTCTAATCTATCACTATATTATAATAAGGGTGGGTATTAAGTTAACTATACCATGGGTATCATCCTAGAAATAAGGTTTCCATGATTGAGGTATTGGGTGGTTTTGATTGACACACTTGTTAGGTTCTCAAAAAATCCAATAGGTGAAATCCTTGTGGTTTTATTGAAAAACATGCTTCAAGGTCATTAGACATAGCCTACCATATCATCAATGATTAGAATGTACATCAAATTATCATGTTCCCATGCATATCTTGCCCCTAGGAAAGTTTAATCCCAAGATCGATTCTAATTGTTCTTTGTCTCAAATTAGCCCCTTATAAGCCTAATATTTGCATTCACAATTGAAAATATTGAAAAACCCCAAACCATTTTCTACTGTAGGTTTGAATGTTAGCAAGAACTTCTATTATGAATTTACTCAATATCCACTCACATTGTTCCTCATGGATTCGACCCTGACTCGTGTTGGATAAATATATTTACAATGACTGCCTTGCACTAAATTGGTGTAAGTTGAGCATTACCACTAACCATATTTGAAGTACTTGTCATTTTCTTCTGCACATTAACACCTATGTAATCAACTACAAAATCTGTAAGGATGGTAGGATGGAGCTTACTGAGCCCTATTAACCTAGGATTGGGCACCCTGTACCCTATAATTATCGTTATTCTAAAAATGTCTGTCACCAGAGAGCCTTGGATTGGGATCACTAGCTGTTAAATAATACCCACAATCGCCCCACTTCATTTTGGTCCACTTTTCTCCATCCTTGATACTCTGTTGTTGACCACCACCCTGTTCACAAAAATCTAAATATCTGGCTCTTCCTCTCCCCTATTTCAACTTTCTTATTCTTCTCTTCCTCAACCTACTTCATGTACATAGAAAACCTGGAGATGTCTATGTCCTTTTCCAAATAGTTAGCCTTACCTTTTCTAAATAGTTAGCCTTACTCTCTAAAATCAAGTCTCGGGAAGTGAACATACTAATTCTAGCCCTCATGCTAGAAACCAACTCTGGAGCATACCGACATAACTAGTAAAACTTTAAGGTGTAATCCTTTACTGATATCTTTCTTTTCTTCATGTTAAAAAATCTTCTGTTGTTGCTTCCCTAGTGTAACATCCCGATTTGCTGAACCGGAATGCTACATGGTGCTTATGACCTCAAAGGATGACAAGATAACCCATGACTAATTTGTGTACCTGTATACTTCATAAAATACTAAATAATATGGTAACATACACTGAAAGACTATAAGGTTAAATACTGAACATAACATGGATGAGATAATATCTATGGGGTAATACCATACGTAAAACAAAACTGTAAACGCTGAAGTCTGAAACATAATAGTTTCCATCTAGTCTAAAATCCTCTACTGTCTAAATAATCTGAATAAGGAGTTGATGTGACATGTCCCCAAATAACTTGAACAAATAACTAATCAATGAAATAGTGGAGAAATAATCATGTCCTCGAAGGGTGAGGACTCACTTTTATTCTGACTGCTGAGATTGGAATCTACTGCTGATCTGGAACTTATGTCTCTAAACTTATGGTGTAACATAAAAAGAAAGCACCATAGCACAAATACATCAGTACAATGGAATATACTGAGTATACATGTGAGGTAGGCTAATACAAGGGTTAACATGCATGAATAATACTAGCTGACTGTCTAACATGAATGCGAGAATGCAATACGTAACTATAATTGATACTGTGATATCGTGATTATTAAATTTGAATACTGATAACATGACATACTAATAACTGATGTAACTGATAGCATAAATAGATGTACCTGAATGTAACTGATAACATGGGTGACTGTAGCTAAAAGTCCTGAATTTGATGGAACTATCTGAGTTCCTTACTGTATCTGGGTCGACTATATCTGACAGTCATAAATCTGCAGAACTATTTAAGTTCTTATTATGAGACTAGTACTAAAATTGTGAGAGGTAGTATTTAACCGACATGTCTCTGATACGCCATTATGGCTAAGTTGGGGTCCAATCTGTAACCCCAATTGGAATGGTGTCAATACCGCGCCACTTGTAAGGACAAGCTGTGGGCGAACCTTATCTAATAGTGTCCCCAAAAAAGAATGGTAGGGCCCTTATCTGATAGTGCTTATCCACCTCATCAACCCTCATTCGACAGTGTTGATGTCTCAACCTATGCTAGTTACATAGTTTGGGAATTCAAGGATGACTTCTAAGGATCATACTCTCATCTGATAGTGTGTGTCCCCATCCTTTGGTTCACTCGGTGCTAATTCCTACTCCCATATGAATGGACACTGAACATGATTTACTTAACTGAACATGAGCTAAGTTACTAAGTTCCGTTGACTGATGGAATACTACTAATATCAGACAACTGACTGAATCATGAGATCATGGATATTTTTCCTGAGTCATAAGACTATTTAAAGTCTAAGGATTCATAGCTTGACTGAGAGTATCATGAAAACATGACATGGCTCTTGGTACCCAACTAATGTTTCGGGTACAAGTGCCCCCAAGACTCAATGGAAGGAAACTGACAAAGCATGACTTACTTGAATACATAATAATCATCATCATACATTTACTGAAGCATTTCATCAAACATGTGATAGGCATAACCTTGTACATACATGGGGATTTCATAATGTCACTCTAATTAGACACTTTCCCTTGATCTAGGCATTCAACCAAACACATAGTAGGCATAGAATGTGTAAACAGCATCATACAACAATTAACTATCATGATTTAATTCCAATTTAATCATTCAAGGGTTTAGTCTAAGGGTTTCATGAATCTATACCGATACAAATCAACCCATATGGAATTCAACACACATTCATCGAATACAATTTAATTAATAATTATCAACATGAACAAAAGTAGCCCAATTATAAAATTCATAAGAAAATCTATAACTTGAATTTTGAAAAAGGATTTCTTAGGCTTCATGGATTAAAGGAGTCCATGAATGAACACTATGCATAGCTTAGTTCATGATTTCATGAAGAATGATGGTGAAACCTTCTTGAATTTGAATCCCAAATAGAAACCCTAGCTTGTTCTTGAGAGGGTTTTCAGATAAAAGAGTGTATTTTTGGGTGAAATGTGGCTGACTCACGTGTTAAAGGGCTTAAATAGGGGTAGAAAATTGACACTTTTAACCATGGATGCATCATTTAATTTCAGTAAAATTTTCCCGAACTGGGCCCCTGGCGCGACACAGCGTTATCGCGCTGTGTCACTGGAAATTAACAACTGGAAAATTGAGGGATGGTGCAACGCGGAGCCATCACGTTGCCCCTTCCTTAATGACATGGAACTTTGGCGCGATGCGAGGGAAATCACGTTAAGACACTCAAAAAAGGACAATTCTGAATTTGAGTGCTAGTACAATGGCCCATAATCATGAACATCTACTGGAAATTGCCAAATACCATTTCCCCGGGAACTTGAAATAGTCATAACTTCTTACCTAGTTATCATATTTAAGCAAATAATATATCGATGAAAAGCTTATTGAATTTTCCATATGACAAAAAGTGAAAATCTTGAAAATTCCTCATGGAATAATTATCCTTCACTTTAGAAGCTAATACTAGGCATTCTTGGGATGAAATTTGATAGGAAAAGTACAGGGTATTACACCTACAATATTGAGGAAAGAAACGGTCTAGAAAAGCATTAGAGAAATCATCACACAGGGCTAACTAAACATCGTTACCCCTAGGTTGTTACCATTCCTCATACCTTTAGTATGCTATATCTTTTAGTTTTTGGAAAGCAAATTCCACACCATCCATGTTAATGCATGCATATCATGGAAGATCTTCTCCATCTCATTAATAAAACTTTGAGAATCCTCCTCAACCTTAACACTAGTGAACACAGAAGGGTTTAACCTCATAAATTAGCCAACCCATATGTCCTTAAAAGATGAAACAAAAGCACCACACTCGTACTGAGAAGCAACCAACTATACCAACTTATTAATAGACTTACAATCTTAGCATTCGTCACATCAGCCTAAGGAGCTCAAGAAAGACTAGAGAGAACTAGTGGAACTCTAAGAGGGTAATCAAGGACTGGTCCCCCAGATTTAGTGTGGACCACATAAGGAGGATGGGCCCCATAAACTCTTTCCTTGAGTGGGACAAAAAAGTTTTTGTAAATTTCAAATCATCTATGAGGCATGATCTAAAAATGAACAAATGAGTATTAGAGAAGATTTCAAAACGTTAGACTCTATAACATTAAAATATAATACAACAAACAAAAGCATTCCTAAATGCCTTGTAGCCTCTCCCTTAAAAGTATGGTGTGCTACACACCCTTAAAAGAGAGTCTACTCAAGATGGATTTGTCAGACACCCAGTTTACTAAAAAATAAGTCTATAATACAAATCTGACACGACCTAAACTAGGGCCAAGTCATTTCGGGCATCTCATACCCCACTAGGACTAGAGACCACCCCTAATACCCAATTATAACTACCATGCACCATATGTCAGATGAATTCTGAACATATAACAAGATAAAACAAGAATAATTTAAATAAATTAACTAGAGTTTATAATAATAATCCAATAACCTTAACAAAATATCAAAATCAGTGCCAACACTAATGCCAATGACAATACCAATTCTGACACCAATACCAATACCGCCCATGCCCATAGTAGTCTAACAAAGACTATAACCAGGATCAAAGAACATCCAGTCGGTACATGTCCCTGGCAACAGACAAAACCAAAACCCAAGAAATAACAATAATGAGAAGAAGTCCATAGCATGAAATGAAGTCTTCCAGATTATGGAAGCTCACTACATATATCTAACTTGAAGCTTTCCGTGAATTCAAGTAACTGAGTAGAAGAAAAGGTTGTATGTATGGATCTTGCATCGTGTGGGGTTACAACACCGAAAGATATATAGTAGAGTGAACACTAGAGTGTAACTTAGGGATAAAGATAAAATAATTTCATCATTTAAAGCCATATAAAATAACCAGATACAATCATTTAAATACGTATATATCATACTGGGATAGGGAACAAAGTTTAGCATGCATTTAAAACCTTAACCTAGACTGTGTAGCTCTGTCATCCTAAATATCCACCTATGGGTTATATGGGTTTAGATCCTCCTGCGAAAAGGGCCCTAGTGTGTGTTTGCCGCACAAATTGGAGAATAAAGTAAGATCACTAGTACATCTGCCAATACATAAATTGTCATATCACGCACACAATCACTATGACCAAACCTCAGATCGACAAATATGAGTTTCCAGTATTGGTCCCCCCAGGAACTCCATCTTCCATGACTTTACTAAAAAAACCACCATTTAAGACCATATTAAAACCAATTACATATCCACAATAATTTAACGAGGAGTCTTTTAATAGTCATTAACCATTGATACCATCATATGAAAATTACAGCTTCCATGTCTACATCCTTATGCCATATAGAACCATTAAACAAAATTTAGATTCCACAGTTTCCAATTAAACTAGGACCATTGCTATAAAGGCCTTCCCAAAACCATTTGAAATAAAAAAAAAACAATATAAATTCTTTTACCTTTTATGGAATCAAGGATTGAAAGAATAGTAAAGCTAGGTGACAAAAACCATTCTCATTGGCATTTTAACAGAAAGGTCGAGGGCACATAAGTTTCCAAATCATAACCAAGTAATTTGGGTAGTCCATAGTACCCCGAAATCCATCTACCATTAACATGCATTTAAAATGTCAAAATTATACTAAAAGCATGAAAGTAAACATAATTAAACCATGAGAACCATTATTCGACGATGAACTTAGCCCAGGCTTTATTAAAAAAACATAATAATACAATGAAAACCATATATTAAAACACATACTCTTTGTAAAATAACAATGTGAGAGGAGTAAAATTACTTTGACATCAAGGAAGATGGAGAGAAACCACCCTTGAAAGCATTAATTTGTTATCTTGAGAAAACCTTATCCTTTGCATGGAGAAAGAGTTTGAGAGAGATTTTTAAGTGTGTTTTCTTGAGAATAATATGTTAATGAATTCTCAAAAGGTGCTTTAAGTTAAGGTGCCAAAGGAAGTTAAAAGAGGAAATGTCAAGAATGCCGTTAACTTAAAACTATAAAAAATACCTCAGGTGGTTACAAGTCGATCCCGTGACTCGTGACCACAAATTATGACTCATATTGAGTCGGTCCACCATATGACTCCCTTATCCCACTTATTATAAAACCATATGACTCGTATGGCCTAGTCGTACCAAAGACAGAATCCAAAGGAAATAGATACTGGACAACATATAATTAAACTATACCACGCATACCT
>NW_025872096.1:0-1627 GCF_002878395.1 Capsicum annuum
TTATTCTTATTTTCTTGACATTTATCTTTGACTCTATTTTGATTCCAAAAGAGGGATATGAAAGAAAAATAAAATGAAGCTCAAACGGGTAAACAAAAGATGACACCATGTTTGGATAGAAGAATAAAATGCCTTCATCATATCAATCTTCAAGAATGCAAGTACTAAACATGCAATAAACTCAACAAAGGATCAAATATCATACATAGTATCTTTGACCGCATCAGCATTGATAGCCATTTCTGTCATTTTGCCTTCAATATCTGTCAAATATAAGGCTCTATTGGGCAACACTTTCTTCACAACAAAGGGACCTTGCCAGTTAGGGGAGAACTTGCCTTTCGTTTCAACCTGGTGAGGAAGGATACGTCTCAATACCAACTGACCAACTTCAAAATTCCTAGGACGAACCTTTTTGTTATACGCTCGAGCCATCCTCCTCTGATACAACTGGCCATGACATACAGACGTTAGCCTTTCTTCCTCAATCAAACTCAAATGTTCCAGTCGGATTTTTACCCATTCGTCATCATCAATCTCTGCTTCTACAATGACTCGAAGAGAGGGGATTTCAACTTCTGCAGGGATGACTGCTTCTATCCCATACACCAATAAATATGGAGTTGCCCCTGTTGAAGTGCGAACAGTGGTGCGATAACCTAGCAATGTAAATGGCAACTTTTCATGCCACTGTCTAGGCCCTTGTACCATTTTTCGTAGTATCTTTTTTATATTCTTATTGGCGACTTCTACAGCACCATTGGCCTTTGGGCGATATGGAGTAGAATTTTGATGTGTGATCTTAAACTGTTGACATACTTCTTGCATCAAATGACTATTGAGATTGGCAGCATTGTCTGTAATGATTATCTTAGGAATTCCAAATCTACAAATGATATTGGCATGAACAAAATCTACCATAACCTTCTTTGTCACTAACTTGAAAGTAACTGCTTCTACCCACTTTATGAAGTAGTCGATGGCTACCAAAATGAATCTATGTCCATTTGATGCCTTCGGCTCAATCGGTTCAATCACATCCATTCCCCAAGCCACGAACGGCCATGGAGAGGTCATTGCATGCAACTCAACAGGAGGAGAATGTATCAGATCACCGTGTACCTGACATTGATGACATTTTTGAACAAATTGAATAGAATCCCTTTCCATAGTAAGCCAGTAATAACCTGCTCAAATAATCTTCTTTGATAAGACATGACCGTTCATGTGCGACCCACATACTCTAGAGTGTATTTCAACCATGATTGCCGAGGCTTCTCTCATATCTACACACCTCAAAAGTCCCAGATCTGGGGTTCTCTTATACAAGAATCCCCCACTTAAGAAAAATCCACTAGCCAAATGCCTAATAGTCCTATTTTGATCGTTGGGGGCATATGCTGGGTATTCTCTTGACTGAATATACCGCTTGATATCCATGAACCAGGGTTCTCCATCGAGCTCTTCTTCAACCGCATTACAGTAAGCATGCTGATCACGACTCTGTATATGCACTGGATCGATGTAGGCTTTGTCAGGATGTTGGAGCATTGAAGACAGAGTGGCTAAAGCATCAGCAATTTCATTATGAATCCTTGGAATATGCCTAAACTTTACTAACACAAAC
>NW_025872096.1:1727-2655 GCF_002878395.1 Capsicum annuum
GGTTGGAGCATTGAAGACAGAGTGGCTAAAGCATCAGCAATTTCATTATGAATCCTTGGAATATGCCTAAACTTTACTAACACAAACCGCTGACATAGCTCCTGCAAGCATTGTCGATACGGGATGAACTTCAAATCTCGCGTCTCCCAATCACCTTGAATTTGATGGACGAGCAAATCCGAATCTTCAAACACTAATAATTCTTGGACTCTCATATCAACAGCTAACCTCAAACCAAGAATGCAGGCTTCATACTCTGCCATATTGTTAGTACAGTAAAATCAAAGTTGTGCTGTTACCGGGAAATATTGTCCCGATTCATAGATAAGAACCGCACCTATTCCAACTTCTTTCATATTGACAGATCCATAAAAAAATAACCTCCAACCAGGATCAGCATCTATAACGACTTCATTGACACACGACACTTCTTCGTTAGGAAAATATGTCTTTAATGGCTCGTACTCTTTATCGATAGGATTCTTAGCAAGATGATCTGCCAAGGCTTGGGCTTTCATGGCGGTTTGAGTCACATATACAATGTTAAACTTGGTAAGAAATATTTGCCACTTTGCCAATCGACCCATCGGCATAGGCTTCTGAAAGATATACGTCAAAGGATCCATGCGGGAGATGAGATAAGTAGTATAGGACGAGAGATAATGCTTCAACTTCTGTGCTACCCAAGTTAGGGCACAACACGTCTTTTTAAGAAGAGTATACCTGGCCTCATAAGTGGTGAAGTTCTTGCTAAGATAATAAATAGCCTGCTCCTTTTTTCCTGTGACATCATGTTGACCCAGGACACAATCGAAAGAATTGTCCATGACTGATAAATATAAGATCAAAGACCTACCAGGCTCCGGGGGTACCAGCACGGGCGGATTTAATAAATATCTTTTGATTCAATCGAACGCTTCCTGACATT
>NW_025872097.1:0-1246 GCF_002878395.1 Capsicum annuum
TAGGGCCGTTTGTGGTGGTGAAAGTAAAAATAGTAGTGAAAACGAGGATTCCAGTATACAAACTCGCACAAAGGGCAGTGATTTAACTATAAGAGAAAGTTCTAATGGCAGTGATTTAACTATTGACAGTGATTTAACTATAAGAGAAAGTTCTAATGGCAGTGATTTAACTATAAGAGAAAGTTCTAATGGCAGTAATTCAACTATTGGCAGTGATTTAACTATAAGAGAAACTTCTAATGGCGGTGATTTAACTATAAGATAAAGTTCTAATGATCTCGAGGTAACTCAAAAATACAGGCATTTGTGGGTTCAATGCGAGAATTGTTATGGATTAAATTATAAGAAATTTTTTAAATCAAAAATAAATATTTGTGAACAATATGGATATCATTTAAAAATGAGTAGTTCGGATAGAATTGAACTTTTGGTCGATCCAGGTACTTGGGATCCTATGGATGAAGACATGGTCTCTCTAGATCCCATTGAATTTCATTCGGAAGAGGAGCCTTATAAAGATCGTATTGATTCTTATCAAAGAAAGACAGGATTAACCAAGGCTGTTCAAACAGGTATAGGCCAAATAAACGGTATTTCCGTAGCAATTGGGGTTATGGATTTTCAGTTTATGGGAGGTAGTATGGGATCCGTAGTCGGAGATAAAATCACCCGTTTGATTGAACACGCTGCCAATCAAATTTTACCTCTTATTATAGTGTGTACTTCTGGGGGGCGCGCAGGCAGGAAGGAAGTTTGAGCTTGATGCAAATGGCTAAAATATCGTCTGCTTTATATGATTACCAATTAAATAAAAAATTATTTTATGTATCAATCCTTACATCTCCGACAACTAGCGGAGTGACAACTAGTTTTGGTATGTTGGGGGATATCATTATTGCCGAACCCAATGCCTACATTGCATTTGCAGGTAAAAGAGTAATTGAACAAACATTGAATAAAACAGTACCCGAAGGTTCACAAGTAGCTGAATACTTATTCCAGAAGGGTTTATTCAACCTAATTGTACCACGTAATCTTTTAAAAAGCGTTCTGAGTGAGTTATTTAAGCTCCACGCCTTTTTTCCTTTGAATCAAAAGTCAAGCAAAATCAAGTAGAGCACTCAGGCCATTATTTTATTTTATTTGTGTTTGTAGCAAAAAAGTAGTTAGTTTATCGGAATCAAAGTAAATAAGATAATAGTAAATAAGATAAAGTAAATAAGATAATAATGGCCCTTTCTTTGGT
>NW_025872098.1:0-1183 GCF_002878395.1 Capsicum annuum
ACCAGTAGGAAAGCCAAACACATAGTCCAGAATATGTAGTAATGGACAACCCAATAGATAATGTAAAGAATATGAAAAAGATAAAGTAACAGATCAAATACATATTATAGTCCCAAAACCTGGTTGTATCAATACAAGAGCTACTGCATAACAAGATTTCAAAATGAATTACAAATAAATACAGTGATACAACTTATCTCAGAATACCTCATAGAGATTAGTTGAGTTCATAAGAGAGAGAATATTAATACTATGAACATCAAGAGCTCACTCTAAGTCTCTGAACCATGGCTGCTCCGAATAACGTACACATCAATGGTGCTAATCCATACTATTGTTGTAACACCCCAAAAATGGGTCCCAAGGTATCACACAGTGTTCAATACTACAAGTAGGCTCAAGCTAACCCTGTAACCCTTCTACTAAATTTGAAACTCATAATGAAGAAATATAAACATATAAACAATTCGAAAGTCTATCTGATCTAAGATGAAATTATCTAAACATAATATCTGAAATTATAAGATTCAAAAGTCAGGAAAATCAATACTGGAAATCTAAATTTTCTTACTAGCAGTCTGAGAAGCCTCTACTACTACTAAGTAGTGAGCCACTGGGACAAGCCCCCTACTGACTCAAACCAACTGAAAATACTAAATCAACTACTCTAATAAGCTAGAGAATTAAAGTAACTGGATCTCCTAACTATGAAGACTCACCAACTATCGGGATGTAGATGGAGATACTCGAAATCACTCACACTGCTAAAACTGAGTACCTGAATCTACATTACTAAACAATGTAGTACATAGACAAATATGTGGATCAGTACTTCTGGAATGTACTAAGCATATAGTGGTGGATGCATAAGTAAAACAATCAGGAATTATATAAATTTTCTCATAAACAATGCATGCTAAGTAATAGTGGCTGACTTATGCTTGAGTAATTGAAAACTATAATCATAAATCATGAATAATAAAACATACTATATTAATGTTGTGAGCCTCCACACTTAGTTCTAAATCTATACTTGAAATCAATTTTTAAAATCATACCTGATAAGTGTAAAAGGACTCACCTCTGTATTTGTAAACTGAAAGCTATAATCTCGTAGCTAATGACTTATATAAAACAATATGTGAATAAAATTGTGAGCCTTTACACTTAGTTTCTAAAAGCT
>NW_025872099.1:0-1247 GCF_002878395.1 Capsicum annuum
AAAAATATTTGAACTTTTTGTCCTTTGTTAAAAGTGTCTGCTTTAGACAAAATTATTTCTTCAATATTTAAGAATCGAAAATTTATTAAATATTTTAATAAAACATATGTTATGTTTGCGCTATTTTATTAAAGTGTGAAGGATCTTTGAGAAGTGATTTAAATTTTTTGCAATAGAAAAAATTATCTAATTTTAAATAATCAAATGTTATACGTGCAAGACACGTGGGGTTTAGCTAGTTAATATAAAAACCTAAAACTCTTTAATTGCTTCACTTTTTACATTTTACTTTCCAAGTTTTCAGAGAGTTCTCATTATTTTCTCATCTTACTTTTCTCATTCGTCAAGTTGTGATTTAGGTTTGTTTCTCTTCTTTCTCTTTTTATAGAATTATGTTATAATTAATTACTTTATGGAGTTAAGTTTTAAATAAGTTGTCTAATTCTTCATTCTTTTGTGTACACACATTTTATGTGAAGAAAACTTTCAGACAAGCTACTGTGACTAGTGACTTAGAAATTGAACTACTTAGGTATCCACATAATATTACTTTGAGAGATAATAGTTTAGATGTCTTAGTAATTTGCCAACTTAATTTTTATTGAAACTACTCTATGACCATTTTTTATTTTATTATTTTATCTTTTTAGTGAAAACATTTAATTTTTTTTTCAATCACATTATAATTGTAAAAAAATCGAGAAAACCAAAAGAATCGAAAAAACTGAACAAACCCGACTAAAACCGAAATATAAAAACCGATTGCATATTGATTTGATTTAGTTTATAGATTTAGAAAATCGACATTATTGGTTTGCTTATATTTTAATAAAAAACCAAACCAACCCAACCTATGTACACCCCTATATGCATCTACTTCTATAGTGAACTTTTGATTTACATTCAAAAACTAAATTTAAGAAAATCTATTTTCATTTTTATAATTAATAACAAGGGTGATTCGAGGGTGAGACTAGTAAAATCTTTATTTTAGGTCCCAAAAATTTCAATGTCTCAAAAAATTTTAGTTGTTAGTTTTACAATAAATATGCTCTTTAACTTAGCCTCAGATCACATTTATAACCTTAAACTTTGGGTGTGCATAAGTAGACACTTAAACTTGTATAAAGTTGAACAAGAAGCCACAAATGTCCATGTGGCGTCCTATGTGGAAAATTCTTGTCCCACATGGCGTCCTACATGTATTACTTGGGCCCTAGGCACACCCTGAGAACTATGGGCTAACA
>NW_025872100.1:0-2656 GCF_002878395.1 Capsicum annuum
GAAATCACAATAATTAACAACTTCAAAAATTTAAAAGATATAAAATATTTGGTCGACTCTTGAAATTATATTAGTGTCACTGAAATTGGAATAGAAAAAAGTATTATAAATTACAATAATTAAAGGCTTAAATTATTTTTATAATATAATTGATTATCAATGCCACAATAATTTGGCAAAGAAAATTAACGTATATTAATTTGAAAATTACGTAAAAAATATTACAAATTAAAATAGTTAATAACTTAAATTATCTAATTACGTATTAAAATAACATATGTTGAACTCGTGCTAGATTCCGGATGAATCCTAGAAAACATACGCAATCCTTTTATTAAAAAAATTTATTTAAATATATCAAGATTAAAAAGACAAATAAATATCTTAATGTTGGGTCCGTGCTGACACGGGTCATGCTCCTCTAGTATGTACAATAAATGCTCCATTAATTGTGGCTTAATTTTCCTTTACATCTTTTTCTTTGATGAGCAAAAAAATTTTTAATTCTTTAAAATTTTCATTTATGTATAGTTTTATTGATTAACACGAGACACGCGCTCAAAGCACGTATACTTGACTAGTATAATTAATCTAATTGGTTAGAAATATAATCATATAATGTATTTAAATAGATTTGCATGGTAATCAAGATACCATATATGGTAACTTTTTCTTTATCTTTATCCATATATATTTGGTAAGCTATTTTACGCGTATTTTGGTAACAGCTAGGAATCCAAGTGCAAGTCCTAATCTACACAAAAAGGGAAAACACTTTTTTTTTCTCTATATATACTTATGAGTCCAGTTGTAAACTTCAATATTTACGTTTCGATTAGTTTCATGAAATAATGGAGTCATCTACATCTGCCAGTCAAATTTATGTGTTCCCCCAATTTCGTAATGCTAGAAGTACTCTTCCTTGTGCAGTCAATATTTCAGGCAACAATTTTAACTTGGAGATTGATCTACTTGTCAAGTTTGCTTACACTTGTTTTGACAACATTGTCGAAGAGTACCCTTTTCATACTAAGTGGTATGGGAAGTACAACTCATTGTCATGGGATATTGTTGACACATTGATGCCTTCAGAAACTATTTTACATTGTCCCCTAGAAAGAATTAAGTGGGATGGTCTTGAGAAAATATTGGAGAGCAAACATGATTTAATCAAACAAATTTTGGAGTATGCTCGTACAACACAGAACCTTGCACCTCCTTTGCAAGATGATGATACAGCTTATGTGAGCCTGATAATTGTTGAGAAACTTTATGTATCTCCTCAAGAATTTGAACCTACCAAATCCAGAATTGTTAAAAACCAATATGATGAGATTGGAGAAATAGTTTGGAGAGTTACTTATAAAGCAATCAAGGGATTGGGACAATCTAACGAACCATCTTTGTATGAAAAATTACAATGGATTGAAGCCCGTGAAGGGGATATAAAAGATGTTGTGAGGAACACAATAAATTGTTGGTGCATGCATTTTGATGAGAATTATGAAGGGGAATTAGTATAGACTTTAACTGAGCAAGCTAGGAGAGAATTCATGTCGCTGCCTGCAGTAAGATCAATAATGCAGTCTTTGTAAAGAGTTCATCTTCCAGAAAACGAATGGACAGATGAGTGTGTGATATGCAAGGAGAGTTACTCAACTAGATCACAACAATACAGCTTGCCTTGCAGCCACAGTTTCCATTATGGCTGCATCGAGACTTGGCTTCTTAAAAACCCAAATTGTCCCATGCGTCGTTACAAGTTGCCACCAACGGAGTCCAAATAGAAGTGATCTCTTTCTAGTAATTAAAATGTATGTTAAGATAGGTTAATTCTGTCAAAGATTTATCTTTTCTCTTATGGCAAAACAATTTTAGTTATTGAATTTATTAATAGAATCTTGGCACCTTTTTACTCAAAAATCACACTAGCATATACTCACCATATATCATCATCATCCAAATAATAGGGGTAGGACAAGAAACAAAATAACAGAAAGGAACCTATTAAAGATTCCACACACACCAAGCATAAAATCTCGAAATTCACAGTAGAGCACACACACCTCAGGCCATGCACACTCACCATCGAACATGGTACACACCTAGATTGAAAAATCAGAAGAAAAGCAAAAAATAAAATAAAATGGAGCGATTGTGAGAGGAAACTGAGTAATAGGGAGATAAAGATAGATATCGAAGGAAAAACAGTGAATTGAGGGAGACTTGATTTGTGAAGCGAGAGAGAGGAGAAAGAGGGAAAACGACCCTTGGTTTGGTTTTTCGGCAACGTACTCTCCGAATTCACTACCGGAAATACACTGCCAGCCACCCTCATCCCTATTTTCGGCTGATTCTATCGGAAAACCCCTCCGTCCAACTGTCCAGGTCAGTTTCGGCGAAACAGTTCAAAAAGAAACCAACTAAAACCCCTGATGTAGACTCGTTCCCATCCATTTCCACCGAAAAACGACCATGATAGCGAAACACTCGTTCGGGTTGCTCGGATATTAGTTTAGTGTTGGGTTTTATTCAATTCACGAGTTCGGGGTCGAGGCTTTGTCGTTCGAGGTATTCCGGTCGAAGCTCCAATCAAAATTTTGACGGATTGAAATAAAAATCGAGGTCCAATTCTATTCACTCTCTTTTATTTCAT
>NW_025872101.1:0-478 GCF_002878395.1 Capsicum annuum
ATATATATATATATATATATATATAATATATTAAAAGTGAGAATATCCTTAGAAAAATTAATTGAACTTTTTGCCCTTCATTGAAATCCTTGCTTTAAACAATTTAAACAAAATCATCTTTTTCACTATTTCGTCTTAATATTTAAGAGTTAAAAATTAATTAAATGTATTTATGGTAAAAAAATTTCCTTATTATAAGACATCAGAATTTCTATATCTTTTTCTGATTTAAGAAATAAAAATTAATTAAATATATTTATGGTAACTCTTTCCTTATTTGAAGTCATACAACTGATACATTTTTTATTAGTTTAAGAATTCTAAATCAACTAAATTTGATTTTAAGATGATTTGAGAAATCTAAAAATAAATATAAATATTAGAATAAAAAAAAATTAAGAAGTTCCAAATTTTAAATGTTTTAAGTATGCAATAGAATGTAATAAATAAATTTGTAAAGATTTGACTTTAAAAATAA
>NW_025872101.1:578-4655 GCF_002878395.1 Capsicum annuum
ATATATATATATATATATATATATATAATCGTAACACAAATATGGTTTAAATTGATGCGTCTCTCTTATCCTGTGGCAACAAGGGAAAGAGGTATACAAATGTAAAAGTGATACCATTAACCACTTGGAATTGAAAAACATATATGTGTATATATTTATGTTTACATTATTACATTAAAGTGTGAAAGATTTTTGAAAAGTGATTTGAACTTTTACACTCTATTAAAAATCTTCACAATAGATAAATTATTTAATTTAAAATAATCAAACGTTATACATGCGAGGCACGTGCGACTAAAATTGCATATATACACACACACACATATATATACACACATATATATACACACACACGTATATATATATATATATATTATGTCGGTTTGATTTGGGTTTTGAGTTTGTTTTTTTTGTTAACACCAAACCAAACCAAGAATGGTTGGTTTTTTTTCAAACGCCAAACCAACAAAACCAAACCATAAGTCATTTTTTTTCTCAATTTGGTTTGGTTATTCGGTTTGGTTTGATTTGACGGTTTGGTCTGTACACCCCTAGTCATAGGCATTAATGTGTCCCTATCGAGGAGGATCTAAAGAGTCACAAAATATTTTTTTTTTCCAGGTTCATGATTGCTAGAATTCTCTTTGCCCCAATCCAACTTATGTTGTATGGAAATAGCCTCTTTTCTCTAACATAGTTAATCATATCTTGATCCCATTCAAACTGTGAAATTAACGTCTCAGGATATAGATACTGACTATGTCATACTTACTCTTGAAATTATTGTAGAAGTTGAGGTCTATTATCCTATTGCAAAGATCATATGCTTCGCAGAACGTGAGGTGCATTGCCCTCATGAGGCAGAGAATTTATCAACATGATATTATATAAGAACTACCCTGAATATGTGTAGTATGTATGCACCGCAGGTGGGCATGGACGGTGAGAAGAAGAGGCAGTTTTGGCAGGATTTGGATGAGGTGGTGAGAGGCGTACCTAGCTCTGAGAAGATTATTATGGCAGGGGATTTCAATGGGCACATCGGGGCGTTACTGGAAGGCTTTGGCGATGTGCATGGTGGTTTTGGTTTTGGGGTGAGAAATAATGAAAGAGCTACTCTGTTGGACTTTGAGAAGTCCTATGGGCTGGTGGTGGTGAATTTGAGCTTTTCTAATAAGGACGATCACTTGATCACCTTTCGAAGCACGATAGCCAAGACCCAAATTGACTATTTGCTGCTTAAGAAAGGGGATAGGGTGTTGTGTAAGAATTGTAAGATCATTTCGAGTGAGAACCTGTCGACCCAGCATAGGCTTTTAGTGATGGACTTGGGTATAAAGAAGGATAAGAAGAAAAAGGGTGGGGAGGGTCGACAGAGAATTAAGTGGGGCAGCTTGACGCAGGTGAATGCACGAGAGATAAATGAAAAGTTGGCGGGAATGGGGTTGTGGGAGTGTAGGGGAGACGTGGATGGTATGTGGGATAGGGTGGCTAAGTGTATCAAGGAGACTGCTAGTGAGGTATTGGGTGTTTCCAAGGGTCGGGCTGGTTACCATCAGGGGGATTGGTGGTGGAATAAAGCAATTAAGAAGAAAGTGGAGACTAAGAAGGGGGCGTATGCTAATTTGGTAGATAGTAAGGAGGAAGAAGAGAAACAGGTAAATAGGAAGGAGTATAAGTTAGCTAGGAGAGAGACAAAATTAGCAGTTATGGCTGCCAATACGATAATATTTAAGAGATTTTATACGGGGTTAGAGAAGAAAGGAGGGGAAAAAAGGTTGTTTAGGCTTGCTAAGGCTAAAGAGAGGAAGGGTCACGACCTTGACTAGGTAAAGTACATTAAAGGGGAGGATGGTAAAGTGTTGGTGGAGGGTGGTCACACTAAGAGAAGATGGTAGTCTTATTTTCATAGGCTCTTGAATGATGAAGGGGATAAAACTATTGTGTTAGGGGAGCTGAAGCACTCTAAGGAGTGTCATGATTTTAGTTACTGTAGATGTTTTAAGGTGGAAGAGGTCAGAGAGGCTGTTCGCAGGATGTGAAAAGGTAAGACGACGGGGCCTGATGAGATTCCCGTGGATTTTTGGAAGCTTCCTGGCAAGGCTGGTTTAAGGTGGTTGAATGATTTATTTAGCGACATTTTAAAGTCAGGAAAAATGCCTGAGGCGTGAAGATGGAGTACTATGATCCCTCTATATAAGAATAAGGGTGACATTCAGAGTTGCAATAATTATAGGGGTATTAAGTTATTGAGTCACACTATTAAGATTTGGGAGAGAGTGATCGAGTTGAGGTTGAGGAGGATAGTGTCTATTTTGGAGAATCAGTTTGGATTTATTCCCGGGCGCATGATGACGGAGACAATTCACCTGGTACGGAGACTAGTGGAACAGTCTAGGGAAAGGAAAAAGGACCTGCACATGGTGTTTATCGACTTAGAGAAGGCATATGATAAAGTCCCTAGGGAGGTTCTTTGGAGATGCTTGGCGATTAGTGGGGCCCCGGTGGCATATATCAGAGCAATCAAAGATATGCATGATGGAGCTAAGATCAAGGTTAGGATGACGGGAGGCGATTCAGAGCATTTCCCTGTCTTGATAGGGTTGCATCAGGGATCGACTCTTAGCCCATTTTTGTTTGCTTTGGTGTTGGATGTGTTGACGCGGCGTATTCAAGGAGAGGTGCCTTGGTGTATGCTTTTTACAGATGATGTTATTTTGATTGATGAGAGACGGGGAGGTGTCAATGAAAAATTAACATGTGGAGACAGACCCTTGAGTTTAATGGGTTCAGGTTGAGTAGAAGCAAGACTGAGTATTTGGAATGCAAGTTTAATGGCCCGAGGCAGGAGGACGAGCTGGTAGTTAGGTTGGATTCCCAGGTGGTGTGTAAGAGAGATAATTTTAAGTATCTCGGGTCTATGATTTAGGAGGATGGTGAGATTGATGAAGGTGTCTCTCACTGTATTGGGGTGGGATAGTTGAAGTGGAAGCTCACCTCGGGGGTGTTGTGTGATAAGAAGGTGGCACCCAAGCTTAAAGGCAAATTCTATAGGTGGCAGTCCGCTCGGCCATATTGTATGGAGTGGAGTGTATGCCAGTCAAGAATTCTCACATTCAAAAATTGAAGGTGGCATTAATGTGGATGTTGCATTGGATGTGTGGGCTTACTAGGGGTGATAGAGTTTGGAATAAGACTATTTGGGAGAAGGTTAGAGTGGCTTCGGTGGAGGATAAGATGCGGAAAGTTCGATTGAGATGGTTCGGACACGTGATGAGAAGGGGCACAGAGGCACCGGTTCGTAGGTGTGAGCGGCTAGCTTTGGATGGCTTCAGACGGGGTAGGGATAGGCCAAAGAAATACTGGAGAGAGGTAGTTAGATGGGACATAGAGCAGTTACAGCTCACTGAGGACATGACCCTGATAGGAAGATATGGAGGATGCGTATTAGGATTGAAGGCTAGTGTCAGTTTGGGTTGGTAGGGTAGGGTGTAGTTTGGTGGGTGTATTATTCTTGGTATGCTACCTTGTTGCATGCTGTATTGCGATGGTGCATTATTCTTTGGTTGCTATTCCTTGTGGGTGGTGTATTTAGGTCTTGTCATCTTGTTACGTGCTTTTTTGAGGATTTGATTATTATTCTTTGTCTTGAGCCGGGGGTCTATCGAAAATAACCTTGATACTTCTCCGGAGGTAATGGTATGGACTGCGTACATCTTACCCTTCCCAGACCCCACTATGTGGGAATACACTGGGTTTGTTGTTGTTGTTGGTGGTGTTGCTGTTATATAAGAAGACAACTTATAAATAGGTTTGTAATTTATTTTAAAGAAAATTGGAAAGATGAAATAGAATGCCTATCTGTTACAATAAATGATCCATATATTACAATAGATGGGTTGTATGTTTTAACAAATTGTCGATCTATTGCATAGGTTCTCTGAATCTGTTAATAGATTAACCATCTTCTGCGACTTATGCAACAGATAGACCAACTGTTGTAATAGATGACTCATCTATAGCTTCTCTGAACCTGTGTTAATTAATTACCCAATCCACTACAACTTATACATCAGA
>NW_025872102.1:0-357 GCF_002878395.1 Capsicum annuum
CATATATATTGAATGGTGCGTATATTTGTGTATATATCTTCTATAGACGTGAATATTTAATGTATACATGTGTATATGTTTTGTAAATTAGTATATAACTATATATATATTGTAGTATATATATAAATTGTAGTATAAGTTTACTTAAAGTAGTACACATATATTGAATGGTGCGTATATTTGTATATATATCTTCTATTGACATGTATATTTAATGTATACTTGTGTATATATTTTATAAATTAGTATATAACTCTATATATTGTACTATACATGTGTATATATCTTCTATAGACGTATATATTTAATGTATACATGTGCATATGTTGTATAAATTAGTATATAACTATATATATA
>NW_025872102.1:457-2215 GCF_002878395.1 Capsicum annuum
TTTACTTAAAGTAGTACATATATATTGAATGGTGCGTATAATTGTGTGTATATCTTATATTGATATGTATATTTAACATATACATGTGTATATGTTTTATAAATTAGTATATAACTATATATATATTGTAGTATATACATATATTGTAGTATATGTTTTACTTAATCTAGTACATATATATTGAATGGTGCATATATTTGTGTATATATCTTCTATTGACGTGTATATTTAACGTATACACGTGTATATGTTTTATAAATTAGTATATAACTCTATATATTGTAGTATACGTGTGTATATACCTTCTATAGACGTATATATTTAATGTATACATGTGTATAAGTTATATAAATTAGTATATAACTATATATATCTATATCTATATCTATCTATATATATATATATATATATATATATATATATATATTGTAGTATATACATATATTGTAGTATATGTTTTACTTAAACTAGTACATATATATTGAATGGTGCACATATTTGTGTATATATCTTTCTTAGAGTGTATATTTAATGTATACAGTTGTGTAAATTTTATAAATTAGTATATATGACTATATATAATGTAGTATATATGTGTATATATCTTCTATAGATATATATAACTATATATATCTTGTAGTATATATGTGTATATATCTTCTATAGATGTATATATTTAATGTGTACATGTGTATATGTTATATAAATTAGTATATAACTATATATATATTGTAGTATATACATATATTGTAGTATATGTTTTACTTAAACCAGTACGTATATATTGAATGATGCGCATATTTGTGTATATATCTTCTATAGAAGTGTATATTTAATGTATACATGTGTGTATGTTTTATAAATTAGTATATAACTCTATAATATATATATACTTATATATATTGTAGTACATATATGTTGAAGTATATGTTTTATTTAAAGTAGTACGTATATTCATATATATTGAATGGTGTGTATATATGTGTAATTGTGTATATGTGTATATATTTTTTAAATTCTAATGTAGTATATACTATATATATAGTGTATATATATTGTTTAACGTATTTAAAATGTATATAGGAGGGTATATATTGTGTATATTGAAAAAAAGTTTTATTTTTTAATTTTTGACCGAGTTTGACCGGGTTGGGTTAAGTGGCCTGGGTTTGGGTGGTTTTTAAAATTTTTACTGCTCAACCCGGCCCACTTAACCCCAACCCAGACCCGGCCCACGACCCGGTTAATTTTATAGGGCCGGTTCCGGGTTGGCCCGACCCGACCCACTTGACAGATACTTAGATACAATATCTATAATGATCCAATGAAATGTGCCATGATGAAATGTCGAAGAGTCTAGATAATAAGTAACATACACGATTGTGAATGTCACGTGGATGGCTATCAATGTCGAAGGGTTTTACTATGTGGGTTGCAACCATTATACGTGTTGTCAATCTTATAGTCAACACTAGGCGAGTCATATCTCAGTCTGTAAGTGCTATCGAATGATAAAGAAGAACAATAGAACGAGAATGTACCAACCTTATCGCATAGAATATGATATTTATTAGAATTTTGGTTATTCTTGGCATGATTCCAATGCTTCGTCTTAAATTATAGTGTGCTGAAATTATTATCTTCCAAAATTTCGAAGCACATTTGAATCGAAGAAGGGACTGCACAGGTGGCAAGTGGATTTCCAGGACCTAGATAGGAAAAGACAAGTATGTTATAAGTAGTTCACTATAGTCTATA
>NW_025872104.1:0-612 GCF_002878395.1 Capsicum annuum
TGGAACTAAAATGGTTAACCGACCACTTCATGTCCCAAAAATGAATTAATTATTTTAAATGGATCAGACTATGTCCTTTTCGCCAGGAAATTACATGGTATAGCCCCAATAATGGGTGACTTTTGATTTTTGACCCCAATAAAAAAAGTTTTTAAAGACTAGCCTACCTTCCTTTTTAAGTATCGCACAAATACATTTTTGTCCCTTTACACCTAAAATATTTTTAAACTTTCCATACACATTTGTCTCTCAAATTCTATTTTTATTTTTATTATTTTCACTTTTTAATTCTTCTTTTATTTTTATTTTTATGTTTTAATTCATTTGTCTCAACCTTTATTTTTGTTCTCTTTTTTTTTCTCAAACATTATATGTTTCTTTATTTTTATTAATTCATTTGTCTCAACCTTTATTTTTCTTTTATTTGTTATTTTTATTATTTCTCTTTTTTCTTCCTCAGTTTTCTCAAATTTTATTTTTATTTTTCTCTCATTTTTGTTTTTCTCAATTTTTTTAATTCTTCGCTTTTTTTCTTAACCTTTATTTTTTCTTGTCTTTTTTTTTCTCAATCTCTTTTTTTTATTTCTCTATTTTGTTTGTTCTTTTTTTTTT
>NW_025872104.1:712-7010 GCF_002878395.1 Capsicum annuum
CATTTGTCTCTCAAATTCTATTTTTATTTTTATTATTTTCACTTTTTAATTCTTCTTTTATTTTTATTTTTATGTTTTAATTCATTTGTCTCAACCTTTATTTTTGTTCTCTTTTTTTTTCTCAAACATTATATGTTTCTTTATTTTTATTAATTCATTTGTCTCAACCTTTATTTTTCTTTTATTTTTTATTTTTATTATTTCTCTTTTTTCTTCCTCAGTTTTCTCAAATTTTATTTTTATTTTTCTCTCATTTTTGTTTTTCTCATTTTTTTTAATTCTTCGCTTTTTTTCTTAACCTTTATTTTTTCTTGTCTTTTTTTTTCTCAATCTCTTTTTTTTATTTCTCTATTTTGTTTGTTCTTTTTTTTTTTCTCAACTTCTATTATATCTTGGTAATAAATAAAAAGTTGAATTATCCATAAACGGATTTTCTTCTTTGAATATCAAAGCAATTTAAGGGCATGAATTGTTGTTAGAAAGTTCTTCGGGATAATTTTGCTTCTAAAGCAAAAATTATAGAACAACTCATAAATCAAGGCACAATGTGGTAGTGTCAAGTCTTACTTGTGAGGCATAACTAGTTATTTGAAAATTCTTGAGTTAAGTCTTGCTTCTATGACAGGAGTTATAGAACATCTAATAAATCAAGAAACAATGTGGTAGTGTCAATACTTGTCCATTGGGCTTAACTTGTTCTTTTGAAAGGTTTTTGCGCTAAGTCTTGTCTTAGAGGCAAGGCTAATAATAGAGCATAACATAATCAAGACACAATATGATAGTATCAACTCTTATCCATGGGGCGTAGCTTGTCGGCTAAGTCTTGCCTCTAAGGCAAAAGTTATACAATATCTCATAAATTAAGACACGATATTATAGTGTCAACTCTTGCCCATGGATAATAACTTGTTGTTTGAAAGTCCTTGAACTAATTCATGCCTCTAAGGCAAGAATTATAGAACATCTCACAAATTAAGACATAATGTGGTAGTGGCAACTCTTACCCATGGGGCATAACTTGTTGTTTAAAATCCTTGGGTTAAGTCTTGCCTCTAAGACAATAGCTATAGAACATCTCATAAATCAAAATATAATGAGATAGTGTCAACTCTTACCCATGGGGCGTAACTTGTTGTGTGAAAGTCCTTGAGTTAAGTCTTGCCTCTAAGGCAAGAGTTATAGAATATCTCATAAATCAAAACACAATGTGGTAATGTTAACTCTTGCCCATAGGGCACAACTTGTTACTTGAAAGCCATTGGTCTAAGTTTTTCCTCTAAGAAAAAGGTTATAAAATATCTCATAAATCAATACATAATGTGGTGGTGTCAGCTCTTTCCCATGGGTCATAACTTGTTGTTTGATGGTCCTTCGGCTAGGTCTTACATCTAAGGCAAAAGTTATATAGCATTTCATAAGTAAAAAACACAATGTGTTAGTGTTGACTCTTGCCCAATGTACGTAACTTGTTTGAAATTTTTTTGAATAAGTCATGCCTCTAAGGAGAGAGTTGTAGAACATCTCATAAATAAAGACATAAGGTGGTAGTGTCAACTCTTTTCCGTGGGGCGTAATTTGTTGTTTGAAAGTCCTTGAGCTAAGTCTTGTCTCTAAGGCAAGAGTTGTAGAACATCTCATAAATGAAGACATAACGTTGTAGTGTCAACTCTTGCCCATGGGATGTAATTTATAGTTTGAAAGTCCTTAAGCTAAGTCTTGCCTCTAAGGTAAGAGTTATACAACATCTCATAAATCAAAACACAATGTGGCAGTGTCAATTCTTGTCCATGAAACATAACTTGTAGTTTGAAAGTCATAAGTCTTGCCTCTACAATGTGGTAGTCTCAACTCTTGCCCATGAAACATAGCTTGTTGTTTGACAGTCATAAGTCTTGCCTCTATAATGTGATAGTGCCAACTCTTGCTCATGGGATGTAACTTGATTGGAAGAAATCCAAGAAAAGAACAAAAATAATAAAAATTGTAGAAAAGGAAAAAAATGAAGAAAAATACAACAACAACAACAGTCCCAGTGTATTCCCATAAAGTGAGGTCTGGGGAGGGTAAGATGTATGCAGCTCATACCACTACCTCTGAAGAAGTAGAGAGGTTGTTTCTGATAGACCCCCGGCTCAAGATAGAGAATAGTACATTAAGGCCATAATGAAACATGAAATGGGATGGATGACATAGACAAAATAAGAAATAATAAACATAAAATACAAAATAAATAACAAAGAAATACAAAAATAAGAGAAATACTAGAAATTAGAAATAAGATATAAAAAAGAGGACACTTACCTAGTAGTAACAATACACTCCCAGACCAAAGACACCTACCACACCCAAACTCTCCAGACTAGGGGCTCCTACTCAAGTACACAAACCTAGGATTACTAACCCGGCTACACAAATGCTCTCCTACCACCTTGCTACAATCCACACACTTACACTAGCCTTCTACCTTAATCCGCGACCTCTACACCTTTTTGTCTAGGGTTATTTCCTCAGTAAGCTGTAGCTGCTCCATGTCATTTTTAATCACCTCCCTTCAATATTTATTTGTCCTACTTCTACTCCTCCTGAAGCCATCCGAAGCTAGCCTCTCGAACCTCCAAACTGGGGCATCCGTGCCCTTCCTCATCACATGCCCAAACCATCTCAACCTTCCTTCTCAGATCTTGTCCTCCACCGAAGCCACTTCACCTTCTCCCGAATGGTCTCATTCCTAACTCTATCCCCTTTAGTAAGTCCACACATCCAACACAATATTCTTATTTCCGTCACCTTCAATATTTGAATGTGGGCGTTCTTGACTGGCTAACACTCAGCTCCGTACAGCATGGCCGGACAGACTGCCACTCTGTAGAAATTGCCTTCAAGCTTAAAGGGCACCTCCTTATCATATAACACTGCCAAGGTAAGCCTCCACTTCATCCAATCTGCTCTAATACGTTTAGAGACATCCTCGTCAATCTCGTCATTCCCCTGAATCATAGACCCCAGATACTTAAAACTATTCCTCTTGCAAACATCCTGGGAATCTAAACTCACCACTACTTCGTCCTCCTGATTCGAGTCACTAAACTTGTACTCTAAATACTCTGTCTTGGACCTACTCAACCTGAACCCCTTAGATTAAATGGTTTGTCTCCAAACCTCCAATTTATCATTCACACCTCCCCGCGTCTCATCAATCAATACTACATCATCCGTAAATAACTTACACCAAGGCACCTCCCCTTGAATACTCTACGTCAACACGTCCATCACCAATGCAAAAAGAAACGGGCTAAGAGTCGATCATTGATGCAAACCTGTCTCGATCGAAAAATGTCCTGAGTCTCCTCCCGCCGTCCTTACCCGAGTCTTCCCTCCATCGTACATGTCCATAATAGCTCTAACGTACACTACCAAAACTCCACTCACCTCCAAGCATCTCCAAAGAACCTCCGTAAGGACTTTGTCGTACGCCTTCTCCGGGTCGATGAACACCATGTGCAAGTCCCTCTTTCTTTCCCTATACTGCTCCACTAATCTTCTCACCAGGTGGATTGCTTCTATCGTCAAGCGACCAGGCATAAAATCAAACTGATTCTCCAAAATGGACACGACCCTCCTCAACTCCGCTCAACCACCCTCTCCCAAATCTTCATAGTTTGACTCAACAGCTTAATACCCCTATAGTTGTTGCAACTATGAATATAACCCTTGTTTTTATATAATGGAACCATCGTACTCCATCTCCAAGCCTCAGGCATTCTTGCCGTCTAGAAAATGACGTTAAACAAATCAGTCAACCACCTTAAACCTACCCACCAGCATACTTCCAAAAATCCATCGGAATCTCGTCAGGCTCCGTCGCCCAGCCCCTCCGCATCCTACGAATAGCCTGTCTGACCTCCTCAACCTTAAAACGTCTACAGTAACTGAAATCACGGCTCTTCTCCAAGCGCTCCAGCTCTCCTAAAAATCAAAGAAAATATAGAAGTTAAGAGAGAACGGAAAAAAATAAAGTCTGAGAAAAATTTAAAAATAAAAAAAGGAAAGAAAAAATAAAAATTAAAGAAAAATAAAAAAGTTTTTTTTATAAAAATAGACGTTGAGAGGAGTAAAGGAAAAAAAAAGTAAGGGTTGAGAAAAACTAAAAAGAACCAAAAAAAAAAAAAGAGGAAAGAAAAAATAAAAAATTAAAGTAAAATAAAAAAAAAGTTAAGAGGAGAAAAGAAAAAAAAGTAAGGGGTTGAGAAAAATTAAAAATAAAAAGAGAAAAAAAATAAAAGTTGAATGATGAATAGGTATGGAGTTGTTATCCATTATGAGGATCATTTATATAATTTACTCCATTAATTAGGAATAATTTTGTCTGGAAATATATTGCCTAATAAATAAAGGCTATTTTTATGAAACTTTTTTATTTGTGATCAAAATTTAAAAGTCACCTTAAAATAAGGCTATTCCTGATTTCCCGTGGTTTTCCCCTTTTCTACTATGTATCAAAGGTATACAAGCCCAACTGGTGTGGAAAGGCCCAACGCGTAGAAGCTGGTGGACATTTGATTTTTATTCTTTTTGAAAAAGTTTAGAAATAGCAACTAGACTCGTTAACTACAAGACACCTAACAATCTTTTGCTAATTATTCATAATAGCAATATGTATATATATTTGATGAGCTCGACAATATTAATTATATATACAAATAGAATTAATTATCTTATTTTTAGGTAACAATTTAAGTTTAAAAGGCAAAAGAATTTTCGTTTCCTTAAATCAACATTCACCAATTATTAAAGATTGTATATTTCTAATTTTTTACTATTTCTTTTCTCTTTGCACTTTTTTTGTATTTTTTTTTTATTTTCCATTTTTTCCTTTGTTGGTTTTTATTTTTTTCTTTATTCTTTTTTTTACCTTTGCATTTTTTAAATCGCTTTTTTTCTTTATTATTTCATTTTTTATTTTTTTTCAAATTCATTTTTTAATATTTTTTCTCGGTGATTTTTCGCTGTTGTTGTATTTTATATTTATATATTTGTTATACTATATATTTATTTATATCCAATTATTTATTTTAAATAAATTTGTTATTTATACTTGGATAGGTTAACCGTGAATGTTTATAATTTGTCATTTGTATTTGTATAAAAAAAATATAAGCCCAAAATACACAAATGTATAACGTATCATTTAATACAAAAGTATCATTAATATTTGTATGTCAAACTTATCATTTGCAGTTGTATTTATGTAAACATGTATCATTTGTATATGTATGATTCAAGTTGTATACACATGTATAATTTGATGATAAAGTAATATTTATATTTGTATAATTTATCATTTGTATTTATATTATTCAATTTGTATCAATAAAATACAATCCATATCAATGAATATAAGCACAAGTGTTCATAGAAAGAAAAATAAGTTTTATTTGTTTGAAAATATAAACGATGCCATCAACTGCAAATTCAGATATAAATAAATGACATTACAAATAGAAATAAATATGCAGTCAGCTTAAATACGCAAATACAAAATAGTTCTTTAAAAATATAAGTGCATCGAAGAAAATTAAATAAAAATAAAAATATAAATAAAATAAAATCACAAAATATAAATACAATGTACAATCACTAATAAAATATAAATACAAATTATTTGAAATAAAAGTGTAAATTGTATAATACAAATAAAAGTGCGAATTATAAAATACATATAAATACAAGTGCGAACTATCCAATACAAATATAATTATATCGATGAATATAAAATATAAATGATGGTACGGATAAAAATACAATGAAAAATTATGATAATTTTTGTTATCATCGATAGCATGCATTCAATGTAGTCATATTTTTCTGAAATACGAAAAAATTCAAAAAAAAATAATAGAAGCTACAGATAGAAGAGAAAAAATGAAAAGAAAGAGACACAACAAAAGTGAAAAGGTCAAAAATAGAAAAAGGAAAAAAAAATGAGAAAGAAAAAAGAAAAAATAAAAATAAAAACTAGAAATAGAAAAGTAAAAAAAGGTAAAAAAAAAAAAAAAGAAAAAAAAAAAAACAAAAACAAAAAAAAGAAGAAAAAACGAAAAAGGAAAAGAAGAAGAAAAAGAAAAATAATTAAAAAAAGAAAAAGAAAAAATCAATAAACAAAAAATGAAAAGAAAAAAAAAAGATAGAGAACGACAAGAGTGAAAAAATAAGTGAAAAGAAAAAAACAAAAAACGAAAAAAACAAAATAGAAAAAAAAACTCAAAAAGATATATCAAAAAAAGATGAAAAATGAAAA
>NW_025872105.1:0-2255 GCF_002878395.1 Capsicum annuum
TTGTGATGAAATGATGTATAAACTTCAAGCGCAATTCGAAGATCTTGATTTAAATGTTCAAACGCTTACTGCTGAAAATGTTCTCGAATTACTAAAAGAAGTTACTGATGAAAAACTGCATGAAAAAATCCTTCATTTTACTATTCAAAAAACTTCTGCTAATACTAGTATTTCTAAAGATAACTCTTTTGATAATCATAACATGTCTTATTCCTTAGCCGAAGTTAATCGACGTTTTGCGTTGAGTAAAACCCCAGGTAGAGATACTACCTTTAATGATTTAAAAATCGAAGTTGAACAATTGAAAAGGGAAATTGTTTTCTTAAAACAAAATCAGATGATCTCCAATCATAGAATTTTGAAAATTGATGAAAAGATTATTGAAATCCCTGAAACTTCTTTTACCTCAAAAGGAAAAGATAAGGATTTGGAATACTCTGAAAATGATGAAATTGATAAACTTAGTCCAACAGAAGATTTGAAAAGGGATTATTTCTTGGAGATGATGCAAATAGTTACAGCTCATAAATGGTATATAAATTGCACTATTTTGATAAAGAAGGAATTTTCTGTCACTAATGTTGCTATGATTGATAGTGGTGCTGATGTTAGTTGTATTCAAGAAGGACTAATTCCAACCAGGTATTTTGAAAAAACTACTCACATAGTAAAATCTGCATCTGCTCATACTCTTGATATCAACTATAAATTACCAAATACTCATATATGTCGAGATAAAGTCTGCATTCCTCATTTCTTCTTTTTAGTAAAAAATCAGTTATATCCTCCTCAGACTTCCTTTATATTGCCCAATAATACTGGCATGACTTTTTCTGCTTTTCAAAAGTTTGTCAGTGAAGATGTGGGAAAAATTACTGTTTCTGAAATAAATAACCTTATCGCCCAAAATAATTATTTGAGTCTTTATGTTAAGGTTTTAGGAGAACACATTTCCTCTCTTGATAAAAAACTTGATGAATTAATTGAGTTAGTTAACAAACTTAGCACCCAGATGAATTTCCTCTAACATTCCTTCTACTTCCAAAATCACTGATGAAGAAGGATATATTTTATCAAAACCTTGTATTCAAAGACCTCCTGAAATAGAAGGATTTTAAAAAGGTTCTCAATTAGACCAATTAGAGAAACTCTTAGATAAAAAATTCTCTCCTTTAAACATTCAACCTCTTAATATTTCTGATGATTTTGTACAAAATCTTGAGTCTAATTTTGCTGATAATATTGAGTCTACTGAAAATACTGGAGATGTAATTTCTTCCGAGCTAAATAAGCTAAAAGGTATGATTAAGAAACAACCGGGAGAGAAATACGCTGATATTTCCCGTATGTCTACTGCATATTATCCACACCCAACTCCTCAAGATGTTCTGATAGAGGAGAAGCCATTTATGAATCAGACAAATACTTCTTATAGTGGAGAAGCCATTTATGAATGGAATATTGACGGATTATCTGACCGACAAATCTCTATTCTTATCCATCGTATGTCCATGTATGCTATTATTGCCACAGCCACTGCTTCGCCAGAAAATCGGGCCAATCGCACCGACCCAACAATTTGTAAAATGATTGTTGCGGGATTTACTGCCCAACTTCGAGGCTGGTGGGATAATTTCTTGGACGATGATAAACGCGAGGCTATTTTTAATGCCACCAATGATAAACCCGGGAAAGATAATCTAGGCCGACCTCTTCGGGCAGGAGTTCAGAAATTCTCTCCTTTTATTTTTCAAAAACTCTCTCTCTCCCTCTTTCTCTTTGTAATATATTCAAGAATTAAATAAAGAAGAAGCTACTTGTCTACTACTATTTCAGTTTGGTTCTCGGCTAGTCAGGTACATATCTCTTTACTACTTATATTCATTTACTTAAACTTCTACCATAGTCCAGCCGTGACTATGTCCGACTAAAATATTTTCTTATATCTATGTTGAAGATCTAACTTTGCTTACATGTTAACTATGAAAGCTCCAGACTCTATCAAAATATAAAAGAATCTTTTTAATTTCTTGACTTGGTTCTAAAATGGAGGTACAGTCGAGTTCAATACACTTATGTTAACCTTGTCTCTGTGACGCCGTCTAGTAAGTTGTGCTTCTCTAGCCCATATTGTTGAAAAAAGGGCGAATTTCTGCACAATTAGAACTTCTAGACACACAGGTTCAACATAAGGTTATTAAATCTCTGACAGGCCCCAAACATGGGGCCTGTCAGAGATTTAATAACCTTATGTT
>NW_025872105.1:2355-3314 GCF_002878395.1 Capsicum annuum
AACCTTGTCTCTGTGACGCCGTCTAGTAAGTTGTGCTTCTCTAGCCCATATTGTTGAAAAAAGGGCGAATTTCTGCACAATTAGAACTTCTAGACACACAGGTTCAACATAAGGTTATTAAATCTCTGACAGGCCCCATGTTTGGGTAAAAGAGTCCATACAGTCATAAAACTACTTAAGATTCTCTTCTATTTGGTTGGTGCTTTGGTTCGGTCTTCCGACTTAGGCTTAATCCGATATTATTATATGGTCTGGTAGGCTGAGTGGCATACCCAGCCTAAGAGATCCTGTAAATGGTATCAGAGCCTGTGAATTTTCATAGTGAATATGTTAAGTGAGGTTAAGATTTTTAGCATAGATATTAGACTTTTATAACTATGGATATGGGAGAAGTTAGTACTAAAAGTACAAAACTCGAAGAGGTAGATTTACCTCAAGATATGGATCTACTGAATAAATGGACAATTCCAAAAGTTGAATTAAAAACCATATATGAATATGGATTTTTTGATAAAATAAAACATAAACAAATTATTAAAACAACAGAACAATCTCTTGCTTTAAATGCTGATGAACAGACTATTCAACTCCTAAATAAGCATGATATTGATATTTTTAAACGCAATTATAATTATATGCATATTGGCTTAGTACAAATTGTCTTTCGACCTTTAACCCTAAAGGGTCTCCCTGAAACATTTTTAGCTGATTTGCGTGATGCTAGAAATCTAAATTTTCGAAAATCCTTAATGGGATCTATTGAATCTACTCTTGCTTATGGTCCTGTATATTTTAATACTCAGCCAAATTTACAATTATCTCTAACTGATGTAAATATTCTTCATGCTTTAACCTTAAATGTGAAAACTCATGGATATGATTATGCGCCTGGATCTGAACTAATAGGATTATCTTACCGCATATACTATCGATTATTATCAACTCTAAATCCTCGATGT
>NW_025872106.1:0-4741 GCF_002878395.1 Capsicum annuum
TTAGAAACTCTAATTCGTAGCTTAATAGAAGAAGAAAATTTTGATAAGCACGACGAATTCCTTGAAAAAAGAAATTTATTGGTTTGATATTGACTTAAGTGATTAATGTTTACAGATATAATGAAGTTCTTTCTACACTTCTTCTCTGCAAAGTTCTTAATCACCTTTATAAAAGCAGTTCCTCTAAATATGGATTTACACATGCTCATACTACGGAAAGTCATTGAGGACCTTATCACAAAGCACACACTTTATGAAGATCTCTCTGAATATATGTCATGGTATGCTGATCAAATTCCTGATTATTAATGCAGTATGGATCCTCCTTGGCAACTCGCCAAAGGAAGAGGACGAGGTGGAAGAAATCAAAACTCTTCATATCAAGGAGGACGAACAAACCCTTCATATTTTGATCGAAGAAATTCTGCATATAGCTTTGCAAGTTCTAATTTCCCTATATTGCAGCAAGGAAATAGAACTTTAATTAATTCAAAAATTCCTCGAGATGAATCTTCATCATCCAAAACTCTGAATATTGGTTCTTCTGTACATTTAGAAGACATTCCTGAAAATCATTCATTATACAAACACCTGCAATCTTATCTATCAGATCAACAAAACACTGCAGATTCTTTTGCGTCCATAGTTCAAGAAAATTTTGAAGATAAGTCTTCATATGAAAAACTGGATGCTAGAGAACTTATATTATATATTGAAAATCAGCATATTCCCGAACAAGAAAATTCTGAAGAAGCATGGAGACTACTCAAAAATTACCTTACTGCCCATGTATATTTTACTGGCGAATCATACAAAACTCGGACTTATTATGAACATATATTAGTGCAACCTTTGATCACAGCACCCTCGGAGAAACTACCCCTGGAGTCCATGGATACTCAAAATGGTAATTAAAAAACTTATTCCTATTGAAGAATGGGGCATTTCGTCAATGACTCAACGATCTATGCCAATAGGACCAATGGGCCAAACACTTGCCAATTTCACTTATTGAGATTATATTAAAGCCTTTTCTCAAGTATTATATTATAATAATTATAAGCATAAACACACTTGGTTCATAAAAATTTGTGCTAAAGTATTTGAAAAACCTATCCCAAACTGGTTTATTCAATGGTGGTCTCTACATGGACCTACGGTCAAAATATTACCTCCAGAATATTCTTCTTTATATTACTCATGGAAAAAGTCCTCTCCTTTCTTAACTGAATTATATCTTTCAGATCATATTTGTAAAATCGATACTATTGATCAGATGTATTTCTATATAGAATTCTCTATCCCTTGGATCCATCGTTGGTACATAGAAATAGTCTATGACACTCAAAAAATTCCTGCCTTATATCGAATATTTTATTGTAATTTCTGGGGCAAATTGCTTCGGAAAGATCCAGAGACTAAACTCACCTATGGTCATGACCAACGGGAGGAAATAGTCAAGAAAATTGCTGAATATGAAAAAACTCCCAAAAAATCAATTTTGGTGGAAGAAAAAAGTCTTAACTGTGTTTCCTGAAGAATATCTGCACATGGCGGCAATAAAATGCAAATGATAGAAGAATATTTATCAGAGGTCAGAGATAAATTACTTCAAACTGTTGAGCAAAATTCAGACATATCAATAAATAGTACCGAAACAAATACTGAAGATATTACTGATTCACAACCTCCGAAAATTCTGATAGAAGAAGAAGAAGAAATTGATAAAGTTGAAGCATTCATCAAGAAATAGAAAGGAAAAGCCAACACATGACTGATGGATAAGATATAACTGTAATAATTTCCTCTTTGTAATAGTAAAATCACTGTGCACAGGGACCTATCTATTACTGTGCAAGATTCTCTTTTTTATTATTTATAGGTGCCTCATTCTTGAGAAGAGGCAGGAGTTCAGAAATTATCTTCTTTTAATTTTCAAAAACTCTCTCTCTCCCTCTCGCTCCCTTTGTAATATATTCAAGAATTAAATAAAGAAGAAGCTACTTGTTTACTACTATTTCAGTTTGGTTCCCGGCTAGTCAGGTACATATCTCTTTACTACTTATATTCATTTACTTAAACTTCTACCATAGTCCAGCCGTGACTATGTCCGGCTAAAAATTTTTTCTTATATCTATGTTGAAGATCTAACTTCGCTGACATGTTAACTATGAAAGCTCCAGACTCTATCAAAATATAAAAGAATCTTTTTAATTTCTTGACTTGGTTCCAATATGGAGGTACAGTCGAGTTCAATAATACATTTATGTTAACCTTGTCTCTGTGACGCCGTCTAGTAAGTTGTGCTTCTCTAGCCCGTATTGTTGAGAAAAGGGCGAATTTTCGCACAATTAGAACTTCTAGACACACAAGTTCTACATAAGATTATTAAATCTCTGACAGGCCCCATGTTTGGGTAGTCATCTCTAAACCAAAGATAAGTTTATTTCTGACAAATATTAGATTTTTAGGACATAATATTTCTCAAGGTTCTATTGAACCTATACAACGAGTTCTAGAATTTGTTAAAAAATTCCCTGATATTATTACTGATAAAAAACAGCTTCAAAGGTTCCTCAGTAGTCTTAACTATATTTCCCTTTTTTATGAAAATTTGTCTAGAGACTTAGCTCCTTTATATGATAGACTAAAAAAGGATCACAAAACTCCTTGTACTCAAGCACACACTAATTTAGTAAAATTAATTAAAAACAGAGTTCAAATCCTTCCTTGTACTTCTCTTGCAAACCCTAACTGGTTAAAAATCATTGAAACTGACGCTTCAAATATTGGATATGGCATCATGTTTGAAGTCTTTATTAAACATAAATTTGAAGGATTGAGCATCAGTTCTAATTATAAATTTATACAAATCATCTTGGAATTTTAAAATGTATTTTACAATAGTTAACATTTCATGGGCTACCGTGGCGTATTTTTTCTGACTTTCCATCCATTTACCAGAATAAAATCGAATCAAACATTCGGTCTTCGTATGGGGATTAACTTGTTTAAGTATTCATAGTTAACTCAAGTAACTCAAAATTCAGATGGACGAATTTGTCTACAGTTTGATAGGAATCCCCAGTCTATAGAAATTCTTTCTCAATACCACGAAGACTTCCTTCCATTCATCATATTTCTCCTATAGAACCTCAGTATGGTCCAGCTAGGAATCGAGCGGCATCTTTGCATACTATTAATTTTGCAGATTCGCATACTATATCTAAAGGTGTAGAAAAGATAAAAATCAACTCAAAAACTAATATAGTTCAAGATTTTGATAATGAAAATCCTACCCCATCTTAAATGGATTTTGACATCAATTCGGTTTAACAATGATGACACAACTTATTGATTTTAGTCCTGGTTCTCAGGCAAGAAAATATATTCAGAAAGAATTTTTTTCTGAAAAATGGAAAACCGTTATATCTTATCCATCAGTCATGTGTTGTCTTTTCCTTTCCATTTCTTGATGAATGCTTCAGCTTTTTCAATTTCTTCTTCTTCTATCAGAATTTTCGGAGGTTGTGAATCAGTAATATCTTCAGTATTTGTTTCGGTACTATTCATTGATATGTCTGAATTTTGCTCAACAGTTTGAAGTAATTTATCTCTGACCTCTGATAAATATTCTTCTATCATTTGTATTTTATTGCCGCCATGTGCAGATATTCTTCGGGAAACATAGTTAAGACGTTTTTCTTCCACCAAAATTGATTTTTTGGGAGTTTTTTCATATTCAGCAATTTTCTTGACTATTTCCTCCCATTGGTCATGACCATAGGTGAGTTTAGTCTCTGGATCTTTCCGAAGCAATTTGTCCCAGAAATTACAATAAAATATTCGGTATAAGGCAAGAATTTGTTGAGTGTCATAGCCTATTTCTATGGACCAACGATGGATCCAAGGGATAGAGAATTCTATATAGAAATACATTTGATCAATAGTATCGATTTTACAAATTCTATCTGAAAGATATAATTCGATTAAGAAAGGAGAGGATTTTTTCCATGAGTAATATGAAGAAGAATATTCTGGAGGTAATATTTTGACCGTAGGTCCATGTTGAGACCACCATTGAATAAACCAGTTTGGGATAGGTTTTACAAATACTTTAGCACAAATTTTTATGAACCAAGTGTGTTTGTGCTTATAATTATTATAGTATAATACTTGAGAAAAGGCTTTAATAATCCCAGTAAGTGAAATTGGCAAGTGTTTGGCCCATTGGTCCCATTGGCATAGATCGTTGGGTCATTGACAAAATTTCCCATTCTTCAATAGGAATAAGTGTTTTAATTACCATTTTGGAGTATCTATGAACTCCAGGGGTAGTTTCTCCGAGTGGGCTGTGATCAAAGGTTGCACTAAAGGTTTGCACTAATATATGTTCATAATAAGTTCGAGTTTTGTATGATTCGCCAGTAAAATATACGTTGGCAGTAAGGTAATTTTTGAGTAGTCGCCATGCTTCTTCAGAATTTTCTTGTCCGAAAATATGCTGATTTTCAATATATAATATAAGTTCTCTAGCATCCAGTTTTTCATATGAAGGCTTATCTTCAGAATTTTCTTGAACTATGGACGCAAAAGAATTTGCAGTTTTTTGTTGATCTGATAGATAAGATTGCAGTTGTTTGTATAATGGATGATTTTCAGGAATGTCTTCTAAATGTACAGAAGAACCAATATTCAGAGTTTTGGATGATGAAGATTCATCTCGAGGAATTTTTGAATT
>NW_025872107.1:0-6310 GCF_002878395.1 Capsicum annuum
CCTATCTGTCTGATAATCATGCACATAATTCATATGATCAAAGAAATGCGGAAGAAACACAATATAACGGAAATATGGTCAAGAATCATATGAAAACGAAAATAGGGAATAGTGTCCCACAGTCAAAATCAACATCTCTAAAACCGTCTGCGAAATCTCTACTACATGACTGAAACAATGTCTATCTGAAAACTGGGACAAGGCCCCCAGCTGACCCCCAAAATTGAATATAAGATAAAAGGACTGTAGGACATAAGACCTTCCGAAACATAGAAGGCTCACCACTTGTCTCTGCAACTCTGTCTGAAAGATCTACTGATTCTCTTGACCCCTAGACTGGGCCTCTGAACCTGAGAGGTTGGAGAGGGGAGGGGGTCAGCAAAAAAGTACTGGCACGCAGAGATATCAAAGAAAAACATAATATTTTTACAAAATATAGTTGAGAGCCATTATAAAGCAATTTCGTATCAAATCATTTGAAAACACATGGGTGTAATGCAATAGTTTTTCTCAACAATAATGAAATGCAATTGAGCTAGGTGGAATACCCTTTGTAATTTACACCAACTGTCAAACCTCGGTTGCCGCCGAGATTAGAGTATAAGTGAGGGAGAGACACTCAAGACCACACAGCATGGTGTCTCGACCCAATGGTAGTGCCCAAGATCACTTGGCTCTGGCTCCTACCTATGGTCCCAATTTGGGAATGATATGAAGTCAAGTACACAACATCACTTAGCCTGGTACCAATATTCCGTGTCGGCAAACACGTTATTCCATCGATGAGCCCTTGTGTCTCAAACGCCTTCTTCGGGCATCCACCTTTCTCATGTAAAATCAATGCATTCAAATTTCTTTTTTTTTCAATCACATATCGTATTTTGAAGGGTATCATCATACCCGACTTGCAAGTCATCAATATCACATCCACATATGCATAATCATGTAAAAACCAATGTGCTTCATCATTTAAAAGTGGTGAACAATAATTATTTCAAATTCATGCTCTCTTTTGTTGATCACAATACAATATGGAGTATCGAAACATTATCATGGGAATTTGAAAATAATTCATCATTCATATTTATCAAACTTCCATGGAAAATCTCAAATCACATATGCATGGTTTCAACCATTGAAGTATATAGGCAAACAATTCTCATGACATAAAGAAAATGACTTAGAAATTATATTGAAAGCAAGATGTTAGCATTTGATTGAAAATCCCCATTTAAAAGCATGCATGTTCATAAAACTACACCCATGAGATTTTTGGATAACCCTACGTACCTCTATTTCCAAGGATAATAGATGTTTCTTGAAGCTTGCGGATTGGTGATTCCAAATATGTAATTATCTTTGAAAACCTACGGTCAAATCTTGAACTATTTGTGTTTTTATTTTGAAACCCTAAGGAGAATCTTGAGCACTTTTGATGAAAGAATATGTATTTTGGGGTCCTTGGAACTAAATCTCGTGTTTTAGGGCTAAGTAAGGGTGGAAAAGGACCACTTTGTCCTCAACACGGAGTGTTTAAATTACCAGAATTCCTTACATAGGTGCCGCCCATCCCGTTGCCTATGTTCACATAGGCGCCGACTAGGCTATCGCCTATGTTTACGTAGGCACCGCCTAGGCTATTGCTTATGCTTTCCATTGGCCATGGGCGATTGGTTAGGCGACGCTTATCACTTTAAAGGGCCATAACTTCTTGCTCGGGTGTTGGATTTTAGCCAAACTGGTATCGTTGGAAAGCTAACTCGAATACCTATCATTTGACACATAGTAGACTTCCTAATTCAACATACACAGAGAGTTATGGTCGATGGAAGCTGACACACTTTACAACGTCTGCTAAAACTTAGTCGATCGAAATAGTTTCAACTCGTCCTTGAGTTGAAGGACCTCTATGGTCTAAATTCAAGCTTGAGCAGATTCACATGCTACACAATAATTAACATGCCGTATTGGCATAGGATTTTATGGATTCGGGATTAGCAACGCATCGAAATCATGGTTTCTTATTCTAGCCCAAAATACGGGGCGTTACATTATCCCCCCTTAGGATCATTCGTCCCCGAATGATGATGCGGGACACAGACAGACACGATTTCAAGCATAATAACGGACTAGAAAAGATAAGATAGGTATAGTACCTTCTGTCTCCTCCTCCATCGAAGCAAACAAATTGGGATATCTAATTCTCATGTCATCTTCTGACTCCCAAGTTACTTCTTCGACTTTCTGATTCCTCCACAGTACCTTTACTGAGGCTATCTCTTTGCTCCTCAGCTTTCGAACTTGGGGATCTAAAATTTCAACGGGCCCTTCTTCTTAAGACAAGGAGTCTGTCACTTTGATACCCTCTACTGGCAATACCATAGAATGATCTCCAATGCATTTCTTCAACATGGATATATGGAATACCGGATGAACGAAACCCAAACTTGTAGGAAATTCTAACTCATATGCAACTGTACCAATCTTCTTCAAAATCTGATATGGCCCTACATAACGAGGGCTCAATTTACCCTTTTTTCCAAACCACATAACTCCTTTCATAGGAGAAACCTTGAGAAACACCCAATCACCAATTTCAAACTCTAGTTCTCTTCTCCGAACATCGGCATAGGACTTCTGATGACTCTGAGAAGTCTTGAGTCGTTCTCTAATGATTTTCACTTTCTCCATCGCCTGATGAACAAGATCAGGCCTATATAACTAAGTCTCACCCACTTCATACCATCCTATCGGAGACCTACATCTTCTCCCATACAAAGCCTCAAAAGGAGCCATCTTGAAGCTGGCATGGTAGCTATTATTGTAAGCGAATTCAACCAGTGGCAGGTGATCTACCCAACTACCTTTGAAATTAATGATGCATGCCCTTAACATATCTTCAAGGGTCTGAATGGTACACTCAGCTTGCCCATCCGTCTAAGGGTGGAAAGCTATGCTCAAATTCACTTGTGTACCTAAACCCTTCTGAAAGGATCTCCAAAACTGAGATGAAAACTGCGTACCTCTATCGGATATAATGGACACTGGTGCCCCATGAAATCGAACTATCTCCTCAATGTAAATCTTAGCATAAACCTGTCCCAAATAATTAGTCCTCACAGGCAAAAAGTGGGTTGACTTGGTCACCCGATCTACAATCACCCACATAGAATCATACTAGTTTCGGGATCTCAAAAGTCCTATAATAAATTCCTCCCACTTCCATAAAGGCAGGGCTATTTCTTGGGAAGTACCACCCGGCCTCATGTGTTCTACCTTCACTTATTGATAGTTCAAACACTTGGACACAAAATCAGCTACATCACGTTTCATGTTATTCCACCAATACAAGGTTTTTAGATCATGGTACATCTTAGTAGAGCCTGGGTGAATGACATACCTCGAAGTGTGCGCCTCATTAAGGATTCTTTCCAGTAGCCCATCGACATTTAGAACACACAACCTACCCTGAAATCTCAGAATACCATCGCCACCAATTTCAAACGACATAACCTTTTGTTGACCCACATCTTTGTTGATTTGCATCAAGATGGGATCTTCAACCTGCTTCTCCTTAACTTCAGCACAAAGAGATGACTTAGCTAACTCATGAACAATCACCCCTCCATCTTTGGAATCTAAGAGTCGCACTCCCATATTTGCAAAGCGGTGAATATCCTTCACCATCTCTTTCTTTCCTTCTTCTACATGAGAAAGGCTGCCCATAGACAACCTGCAGAGGGCGTCGGCTAGAATATTTACCTTGCCAGAATAGTAATGCAGACTCATATCATAGTCTTTCAAAAGATCCATCCAACGCCTCTGCCTGAGGTTCAATTCTTTCTATGAGAAAACATACTGTAAACTCTTATGGTCAGTATAAATATCAACATGCACTCCATAGAGATAGTGCCTCCAAATTCTAAGTGCAAACACCATGGCTGCTAACTCCAAGTCATGAGTGGGATAATTGCGCTCATGCACCTTTAACTGCCTAGATGCATAAGTTATCACCTTACCATGCTGCATCAATACACAACCAAGTCCCACACGGGACGCATCACAATAAACCACAAAATCATCTACACCCTCCGGAAGGGTCAAAACAGGAGCAGTAGTCAGCTTGTCCTTCAATTTCTCAAAACTGTTTTCACACAAGCCAGACCACACAAACTTCATCTTTTTCTGAGTCAGTTTAGTAAGTGGAGCAGCTATGGAAGAAAAACTCTCTACGAACCTTCTGTAATACCCTGCCAAACCCAAGAAGCTCCGAATATTAGTTGTAGTCGTGGGTCTGGGCCATTTTCTCACTTCTTCAACTTTCTGGGGATCCACGCTTATCCCGTCACTGGAAACAATATGCCCAAGGAAGGCAATAGCGTCTAACCAGAATTCATACTTAGAAAATTTAGCATACAACTGATGATCCTTAAGGGTCTGAAGGATAATTTGGAGGTGATTGGCGTGATCCTCTTTACTCTTAGAATAGATCAGAATATCATCAACAAATACAATGACGAACAAGTCAAGAAACTGACGGAACACTCTATTCATAAGATTCATGAAGGTTGCAGGGGCGTTAGTCAACCCGAAGGACATGACTAGAAATTTATAGTGACCATATCGGGTTCGGAAGGCTATCTTGGGTATGTCTGACTCCCTAACTTTCAACTAATAATAACCCAAATGAAGGTCTATTTTTGAAAAACACTTGGCACCCTAAAGCTGGTCAAAAAGGTCGTCAATCCCAGGAAGAAGATATTTAATTTTAATCATGACCTTGTTCAATTGAAGGTAGTTTATGCACATCCGAAGGGTCTCATCCTTCTTTCGCACAAAGAGCACGGGTGCACCCTATGGGGAAACACTAGAATGAATAAAACCTTTGTCTAGGAGGTCTGCAAGTTGTTCCTTTAACTCTTTTAGTTCCGCGGGAGCCATTCTATATGGCAGAACAGAAATAGGACGAGTTTCTGGCAACATATCAATGCCAAAATCTATCTCCCTATCAGGGGATATCCCTGTGAGATCTTCGGAAAAGACTTCTGGGAATTCATTCACTATAGAGACTGACTGCAGAGGAAGGTTTCCAACTTTTAAATCTTTTACTCGGATTAGATGATACATACAACCTTTGGAGATAAGCTTTCAGCCTCTAAGATAAGAGATAAAGTGACCTCTAGCTTCCACAGAACTCCCTGCCCATATAACTGGTGTCTCATTCGGGAAAGAAAAAGTGACCTTTCGGGTTCTGCAATCAAGGGTGGCATAACACGAATGGAGCCAGTCCATCCCAAGGATGGCATCAAAACCTTGAGTTTGTCTGTCTGTCGGTGTTCTGGGTGCTGGGGCGCTGGCTGCTGACTGTGCATTATTCCAAAACTTATTCTTCTTCGACCACTTATTACCTCAGTTACCACTCTGTGGCTGACTCTGGTGCTGATCCGCAAATCTAGCTTTTTTAGCTTGTCTGTGTTTCTCTTTAGATTCAGCAATCTTTTTCTTCTTCTCTTCCACTTGATGCATATGAACGGTCAGTCGAGCAAAGTCTAACTCCTTATTCTACATAGCCCCGTGGCACTCAAGTACCAGGTCATCAGTAAGGCCAGATGCAAATTTCCTCATCCGAGCCCTCATATTACTAGTCAACTCTGGTGCATAGCGGGCTAGTTTATTAAACTTCCAAGTGTACTCCTAGACACTCATACTACGCTGCTTGAGATTCATAAACTCTTCCGCTTTGGCCTCCCTCAACTCCAGAGGAAAGAATCGATCAAGAAAATCTTCCACAAATTCGCCCCAAATTGTGGGCTCAGCACTTTCACCTTTTTCATCTTCCCAGTCGGCATACCACTGATTCACAACGTCCTTGAGCTGATAGGTTGCTATCTCCACCCCTTCAACCTCATCCACATGAATTACCTTAAAGATTTTTTCCATCTCATCCACGAACTCCTGTGGATCTTCCTCCACCTTGGTACCAGTGAACTTAGGAGGGTTCATCTTCATGAAATGTTTGACTCTAGTACCCTCAGATGTAACTGATGCAGACCCAACATCTTTCGATCATTGAGCCTGGTTAGCTACCAACTGTGTCAGCATATGAATAGACACCAAGTGGCGGCGGCGAAAGATGGTTTACTGATAAGAAGGACTATGGCAGCGAAAGATGGTTTCTGGATGATAAGTGGATGCCACTAAGTGGAGTTCAAGTTGGATCGGTGTATGATGGAATTGGTGATCCTACAACACCGGGTTGGCCAAGTACCGGTGAATGTGAGAGATTGTCGGACAAGGAAGTGGAGAATAA
>NW_025872108.1:0-5504 GCF_002878395.1 Capsicum annuum
TCTTGGAGTTCTTGAACTAGGAACTTGGAATCTTGAATAAATTTGCAGAATTAATGGTGAACTTTGGAGGTTCTTGAAGTTGGATGTAGGAGCTTAGGGTTTTCTTTTTGAGGGAATTTGATGAAATATAACATATAATGCTTCTAATAGGATTTAATATAGGGTTTGGATGGATTTTGGGTGAGGCGGAATGACCAAAACGTCCCTAAAAATCAAATAATTCTCGAATCTGTCCTTTGGTGGATTGTTTTGATAGTCTGAAGTAGATCAACCATAACGTTTTACTCCGATATCCAAATTAGATGAAACCAATTTCATTAGAAAGAGGACTCTCATATATTTCCGTTGATATATAGTATCTTAACCAGATCATTATGTACGAGGAGTTATGATCATTTGAAGTTGACCCAAAAATTCGCTTTTGATAGGCTGAAGTAGATCGACCATATCCTTTTGCTCCGATAGAGAAATTGGATGAAACCAATTTCATTGGAAAGAGGACTCACAGAGATTTCCATTGATTTATAGTAGATCACCCAGATCATTATGTACAAGGAGTTATGATCGTTTAAATTTGGAGCAAAAATACGCCAGGCCTCAGTACTTTTTCCTGCACGTTTTTCTGTTCACTACTATTCACGGTTCAATCGGAATGTTCATAACTCGTCGCTTGGGTGTCCATTTTGGATGATCCATATATCGTTAGAAATCTTATTCGATACTCTACGCTATGGTGGGTAATAATCTAAGACATTCCGCACGGAAAATTTATAATTTATTCTAGAAGATAGAACCCAACACGTTTACGCACAAAATTTTAACAAAAAATTTCCCGGGGTATTACATCATCCCCCCTTGGAAACATTCATCCTCGAATGATGCTAGCATCACCACATCGTTTCTCACTCCGAATGCAACATAGAATGCATAAATTCAAGAAACTACACCTGAACACATAATAAATGACAGCTGAACTGCTGCAACTTTTATCAAAAGTGCATGATTTAGGAAAGAACGGTACCTTCGGCTTGATTGGAGTTCGCGGAAAATAGGTGCGGGTACTTGGATCGCATATCCTCCTCAGCTTCCCAAGTTGCACCCTCAACAGATTGGTTTCACCACAACACCTTGACCAAGGGAACTTCTTTGTTCCTTAGTCTTCGGATACTGAAATCAAGAATCTCAGCTGGAATCTCATCAAAAGAAAGATTTTCTTGAATGTCAGCACTCAAAGAGGAATCCACTGCTACAACATCGCTAATATGCTTTCTAAGCATGGAGAAATGAAATATTGGATGAATAGAGGACAACTCGGAAGGCAACTCGACCTCATAAGCTACCTTACCAACACGGCTAAGAATTTTGTAAGGACCATCATAACGGGGACTAAGCTTCCCCTTCTTTCCGAATCTCTTCACCCCCCTCATGGGTGAAATTTTTAGATACACTAGATTACCAACTTCAAATTCAAGGTCTCTCTTTCTAACATCCGCATATGACTTCTGACGACTCTGTGCAGTTTTCAACCTTTCCCTAATCAACTTAACTTTTTCCATAGCCTCAAATACCGAATCAGGACCACTCACAGCCGCTTCACCCACCTCGAATCAACCTATGGGTGATCTACACTTCCTCCCATATAAGGCTTCAAATAGAGCCATGCCAATACTAGAGTGGAAACTGTTATTGTAAACAAACTCTATTAACGATAAGTGATCATCCCAACTTCCCTTAAAGTCAAGTGTACAAGCTCTCAACATATCCTCCAAGGTCTGGATGGTCCACTCAGCCTGACCATCGGTCTGCGGATGAAAAGCAGAACTCAAAAGCACTTAGGTACCAAGACCCTTCTGAAAAGCTTTCCAAAATTGCAAAGTGAGCTGAGTACCCCTATCCGAAATGATAGACAAGGGAACTCCATGCAGTCTAACTAGTTCTCAGATATACAATCTAGCATAATCCTCAGCAGTATATGAAGTATGAACAGGCAAGAAATGAGCAGACTTAGTCAACCTATCAACCACAACCCAAATAGAATCATGATGGCATCGGGAGGAGGTAAACCAATCATGAAGTCCATATTTATCTCTTCCTACTACCAGGTGGGAATACTAAACTCTTGCATCATACCACCAGGTCTTTGGTGTTCGACCTTAACCTGTTGGTATGTTGCATACTTAGCTACAAATGCTGCTATATCTTTCTTCATGCCACTCCACCAGTAGATTTCCCGCAAGTCTCAGTACATCTTGGTGGCACCAGGATGAATAGAATATCACGCCCCATGCGCTTCAGCCATAATCCTCTATCTCAAATCATCAACATTCGGAACACACAATCTACCTTGCAATCTCAACACACCATCTCCCCCTTGGGAGAAAACCTTTACTTTTTGGTCCTTGACTGATTCCTTCAGTCTGACCAAACTAGCATCTAAGTATTGCTTTTCCTTTATTTTTGAAACCAAGGAGGATTCGAAACTACTCAAAACCCCTATACTACCTTCAACAGAGTCAAACAACCTAACCCCCAATCTAGCCAAACGATGTACATCACGAGCCAACTCTATCTTACCTTCTACCACATGCAAAACACTACTCATGGACACTCTACTTAGGGCATCCTCCACAATATTAGCCTTGCCCGGATGGTACAACACACTCATATCATAGTCCTTTAACAATTCTAACCATCGTCTCTGCCTAAGATTTAATTCTCTCTGGGTAAACACATACTGCAGACTCTTATGATCAGTGAAAACATCAACATGGACACCATACAAATAGTGTCTCCAGATTTTCAAAGCAAACACAATAGCAGCCAACTCAAGGTCATGGTTGGGGTAATTTTTCTCATGGGGTTTCAACTGTCTAGAAGCATAAGCTATCACCTTACCCTTCTACATCAATACGTAACCCAAACCAACTCTCGAAGCATCACAGTACACCACAAAACCATCAACACCATTAGGGAAAGTCAAAACAGTGGCTGAAGTGAGTCGAGTCTTCAACTCCTAAAAACTCTTCTCACAAGATTCGGACCACAAGAACTTCACTTTCTTTTGGGTCAACCAAGTCATAGGAGACGCTATAGAGGAGAAGCCCTCAACAAAAGAGCGGTAATAGCTAGCTAAACCCAAGAAACTTTAGATATCAGTCAAAGAAATAGGTCTAGGCCAATTTCTAACGGCTTCGGTCTTTTAGGGTTCAACGCTAATACCTTCGGAAGAAATGATATGACCCAAAAAAGCAACTGACCTTGGCCAAAACTCACACTTATTAAACTTGGAAAACAACTTGTGATCTCTAAGGGTTTGCAAGACAGTTCGGAGATAATCAGAATGTTCATCCTCACTATGGGAGTACACCAGTATATCATCGATGAACACTATGACAAACATATCCAGATATGGTCTGAACACTAAATTAATGAGGTTCATGAAAGCTGCTGGGGCATTAGTTAACTCGAAAAACATAACAAGAAACTCAAAATGGCCATAACGAGTTCGGAAAGCAGTTTTCAGGATGTCACACTCCCTAACTTTGAGTTGATGATATAAGGAATGAAGGTCTATCTTTGAGAAATAACTTGTACCTTGCAATTGGTTAAACAAATTATCTATTCTCGGAAGGGGGTACTTATTTTTAACGGTGACTTTATTCAGTTGGTGGTAATCAATGCACATACGCAAATAGCCATCTTTGTTTCTCACAAACAACACAGGAGCACCCCAAGGAGAAACACTAGGCCTTATGAAACCCTTATCTAGTAGATCTTTGAGTTGCTCTTTCAACTCCTTATGTTCTGCAAGGGCCATACGGTAAGGAGGAATAGAAATGGATTGAGTATTGGGAAGAAGAACAATCCTAAACTCTATTTCTCTATTAGGAGGTATCCCAGGAAGATCATCCAGAAAGACATCAAAAAACTCATTGACGACGTTAACAGACTGGAAAGTTGGAGTCTCAGACTTAGTGTCTTTGACTCTAACCAAATGGTAAATACACCCCTTGGAAATAAGCTTTCTAGCTTTGAGGTAAGAGATAAAATAACTCTTGGGTGACACAAAATTCCCAGACCATAATTATTTCTTCTCGCTAGACATGGAGGTATATTTCTGAAAGAGGAAAGCACAAATCAATAGCAGAGAGAGACACTTTAAGCACGATAGACTTCTGTAAGAAAGAATTACTCTTTTTCCTAAAACGTCTTGTAGCCTCTTGCTCATAGATGTGGCACGCTACACACCGATGATCAAGACTCTACTTAACACAGCCTGTCAGACTCCCTAGGACACCTTAAAACCTTAGGCTCTGATACCAAGTTTGTAACGCCCTGAAAAATGGATCCCGGAGTGTCACACGGTGCTTGAGGCTACGAGTAGCCCCAAGCTAACCCTTTGATCTATTTTCATTCAGCTCAACACAAATTAATGGGGTTTCCATAAATAACCCTCAAATATCAACAGAGTAATCATCATCCAAGACTAAAAGAATTTCAGAAAGATAACAAAATATAACTTATTAGTCAACTCCCAACATCTATACTAGTTTGACAAGCCTCTAAGAAAATCAATAAAACCAGCGAGCCATTGAGACATGTCCCAACTGACTCATACTCAGTTATCAAATATAAACAATTCCATGAAACCAACATCAGACATCACGTCCTCGAAACATGAGGACTCACCACAACAAAGGATGTAGAACAACGTTCCTGAAGAATCACTGTTGAACCTAGAACTGAGCACCTGAACCTACATTTCGAGAAAATGCAACCCACATCTGAAGATGTGGGTCAGTACCATGGAAAGGAACCGAGTATATGGGGGTGTATGCAGTTGTATAAACATCATCATCATAAATATTTATAAGAAATATGCAGGATGTATGAAAGACTCGCATAGCTCGAAGAAAATCATCATAATCATGAGAGGATGAAATAAGTACAATAACACATGTGAGTCATCATATAATTTGTCAATCACTTTCAGTTCATCAAGAATATCAATTCTCATAATGTAAATATCATTTAAATCTTTTGAAAGAATAACTTTCACAATTTCACTTTCAAATCACTTCACCATTCACCATAGACACAAGGAAACACACATACAGTGGGAGATCCTATACCCAACATAAACCATGTGAGCTACATGGAGTCCAACGTACAACCCACATTGGGGAGAGTCATCCTATCCTTGCCATCGGAGTAGAACTATCGATATTAAATCCATACAAACTAGTGATCACTATATAAATCAGCCTCAGGCTTACTCTTACGAGGGCACGTAGTTCTAGGAAAGTAAGGTCGCTTTATACCTCCCACTCGGTGCTAAATATTTCTCCCGGACTTAGCTCAGATCATTTCAAAGACAATTCACAATAAAACAATTTCAGTAATATATAAATATACTTCGGGAGCCATCATGCTTCCCATCTATCAAAATCAACCACGTTGTGGATTTCTTTCACACTCAAGTTCAAAACAACTCCATTAAGACC
>NW_025872109.1:0-1157 GCF_002878395.1 Capsicum annuum
CTTAATCTATATCAAAATGGGATCTTTGATTTGTTTTTCCTTAACCTCCGTACATAAGGATGATTTATGTACCTCATGAACGAATACCCATCCATCTTCAGAATCCAAGAGTCGGACTCCTAAATTTGCAAGACGATGAACGTCTTTTACCATATTCATCTTTCCTTCCTCCACATGAGAAAGACTACCCATTGAAAATCTGCTAAGGGCGTCAGCTACCACATTAGCCTTGGCTGAATGATAATGCAAGCTTATATCATAATCTTTCAGCAATTCCAACCACCACTTTTTCTTGAGATTTAGTTCTTTCTGCGTGAAAACATAGTGCAAACTTTGATGGTCAGTAAATATATCAAAATGCACCCCATAAAGATAATAGCGCCAGATCTTTAGGGCGAACACAACCGCCACTAACTCTAAGTCGTGGGTAGGGTATTTTTTTCCGTGCACCTTTAACTGTCTAGATGCATAGCCCACAACCTTACCATGCTATATAAGTACACACCTAAGTCCCACCCGGGATGCATCACAATACACAAAAAAGCCCTTTGTACCCTCAGGAAGAGTCAAAACTAGTGCGGTAGTCAATTTGTCTTTCAGTTTATCAAAGCTATTCTCACAAGAGTTGGACCACAAGAATTTTTCCTTTTTCTAAGTCAACCTTGTAAGTGGAACCGCTATGGAGGAAAAACTCTCTACAAACCTCCTGTACTACCTTGCCAAACCCAGAAAGCTCTGGATATCGGTTGGAGTCGTGGGTCTGGTCCATTTTCTCACTTTCTCAACCTTTTGAGGGTCAACCTTAATCCCCTCACTAGAAAAAATATACCCCAGGAAAGCAATAGCACTAAGCCAGAATTCACACTTGGAAAACTTGGCATACAACTCATGATCTTTGAGGGTCTAGAGGACGATTTAAAGATGATTTGCATAATCCTCCTCACTCTTAGAATGAATCAAGATGTCATCGATGAAGACTATAATGAACAAGTCTAAAAAATGACAAAACACCCTATTAATTAGGTCCATGAAGGATGCGGGAGCATTAGTTAATCTAAAGGACATAACTAGGAATTCATAGTGATCATAGCAAGTTTGGAAGGCTATTTTGGGAATATCCGCCTCCCTAACCTTTAACTGATGGTATCCCAAATGAA
>NW_025872110.1:0-1250 GCF_002878395.1 Capsicum annuum
ATTATTCAAGAAATCATGTACTAATATATTCAAATTCAAAGGAATTACAAGAAACAGATATGGAAACTATTAGGCAATAGATTCTGACGTTGCTTAAACCAGAGACAGAGCCTATCGCTAGAGCTATCAGAGAAAATTTTATTTTAGAAGAACTATTAACCAGATATTGTAAGACAATTGAATATAAATATCCAGATCATAAATGTTCAAAATGCAATGGAGGAGATAATGATATCCCAGAAGTTCAGCTAGAATAGAAGAAAAATCAACCATGTAGATAAGAAAGTCAGCTGAAAGATACAAGATAAGAAGCAATAATGGAGATATGGAATAGCAGCAGATACAACAACGAGAAGACATAAACGGAGTAATAAAAGAAGACAAGCTATTAAATTGTGAAAGAAACATGTAAACTTTCACAATTCATTTTACGTAAAGTATTGAAAATTTTTGTATAGGCTATATTTTTAGACTTTTAGACTTTTAGATTTTTTAGGCTTTAGGCATTAATGATTTTTGTCTTATTAGAAGACTTTTTTGTAAAGTAGATTAATTTTAAAAACGTGCAGATTCTTGTAAAGATTCATTCAGTCTATAAATAAGATGAACTGAAGGCATTACAAAGCAATCATTCATGTGTTGAAGCAAAAACTGTCTCCTGTCTACAACAAATATTTTGATTAGTTATTAAAAACAGATTTATTTCAATGGAAAAAGCTATGAAGGAACAAACCTTAGAAATATCAAACCTACCCGAACAGGTATATTTATTTATGATTATGAATAGCTAAATTCATAATTCCCAACAATCATGGTATGATAAAATAAATTCATGTTAGTTACTTTATAGTAGAAATATTCGAAGAATAATATGTTAAGAAGTTTATTAGCAAAGTAGAAACGGAGAAAAATCCCTAAGAACTATGTCATCCTAAAGGTGAAACCAATGAGGCAAGAAGCCGTGGTGGGGAGTAACCAGAGTAGAGGCACTGTTAAGGGAAAAATATCCAGATTACCATGCTAATAGTGACCAAAAAACATGTTATTTAAGAATAATATAGTATATAGTAATTTAAGAAGACCATATTTTGTTATGTACATGATTGAAGGGAATATTTTGAAAATAGCAATTTTATGAAAATGAATAATTATTTATCTGATGTGATGGTAGATAAATTTAAAATACTTATTTTGTATGCACTTAAGGATATAAAAGTAGTAGATATAAGAAAAATCATATTAGAAAAAGC
>NW_025872111.1:0-618 GCF_002878395.1 Capsicum annuum
CTTTTAATTCAAATTTATTGAGCAAGCAACTTTATGAATGTCAAACGTAGGTTGACAATGAATATACATGTGATGATCTTATTGATGCATCTTTTCAACATATCACATGATAGGTGAATAAGATCATATTCACCTTTTATACTTTTCATATTTTAAGGGATCCAATCCCAAAAATATTTGGTCCAACCAACGTATCATGAGAACAAACAACATTAAAGTTCATGAAGAATTTTTGAATTCTTCAATATATGTTCAATACTCAGTATGCACATCTTCGGGATATCACAATCGTTCATGTCAACTTATGAACTTTTAATCTAGTAAATCCAAGTTTACCATGATATGTGTTTTTGCTTTAGTAAATTTCAGATTTACTATTATATGAATAAATTTCAGATTTACTATTATATGAATAAATTTCAGATTTACTACTTCAGAAGTAGATTTCAAAATTATTCAACCTCTTTCGGAGGTGAGTTGTGATACAATCACAATCAAGTGCACGTTTGCATCAATAAGTTTCTCATTTCCCAGGAATTGAATATAATCGTGCCTTAAGCCTATCAAATTATGATAGCTTATAACCTCTTTCAAGATTTTGCTACTTCAGAAGCAAAT
>NW_025872111.1:718-3275 GCF_002878395.1 Capsicum annuum
GATACAATCACAATCAAGTGCACGTTTGCATCAATAAGTTTCTCATTTCCCAGGAATTGAATATAATCGTGCCTTAAGCCTATCAAATTATGATAGCTTATAACCTTTTTCAAGATTTTGCTACTTCAGAAGCAAATCGAGGCATACATATGATGTAGAAAATTCTTCTTTTAGGAATACATATGATGTAGATAATTCTTCTCTAGTATATCTTATAATCGTATAAGCGTGTGAAAATATCGTCACTTTTGATGATCATTATCATATTGTCCCTCCACGCGTATATTCGTGCATTTAATCACTTATCTTCTTTCAGATATATTATGCACTGCTACTAAATACACCTTAAGAATGAAGTAAGTTGTCATATTTTAGACTTATCATATATTGCTACCACATTCACTTCATGGAATGGAGCATATTTAATGGGTCGAATTTCGTGACTTATCATTAAACACCCATTATTTTGCCTTAGCCATCATAATATCATCAATATGGTGTATTGAGATTCAAACTCAACATCTTATCAATATAAAGGCATCTTAGGTATGAATCGATGGGACTTGAACCCAACATATTATTATCCTTTTTTATAATATTATTTTTGAGGAATAAATTTAAAATATAAATGATTCCAAATCAATTATTTTTCCTCAAATCCAATAATAATTATATTAATAGTAGCAAAAGAAAGATAACATAAAGAATTACTAACCTTGAAATCCTTCAGATTTATAATCTCACCTTGTTTGGCAGAGTCTCGTGCTGATAACGTGTTATAAAACAAGAAAGAATAAAGACGAAGAGTAGAGAGAGAAGAGAGAGTAATTCTTATTTCTTCTCTTGAGGATGAGAGATTATATACGATTGTCAATACAATGAACAAAACCCCTCTATTTATAGGGGAAATTTACTCCTAGTCTGAGTAAAAGACGGATGCTTCAAATCCTAATAGATATCAAAGTAAATCTTGATAGACATTCACTATAATGTAAATACATTTATAACAAAAATCAAATACTAAAGATACTTTATCCATTATTGAATGGACATGCATAACAAACAATAAATAATAAGGATAATTTTATTAACACTTTGAATATAGTAAATTTAATGTTTTGAAAATACATAGGATAATGAATAGTATTTAATAATAAGTATAAAATGGACACAAAAAAAAATAGTATTTGATAGCTATTGTTATTTTGTGTCCATTTTATACTTATTTTTAATTACTATTCATTAGCCTATGTATTTTCAAAACATTAAATTTATTATATTCAAAGTGTTAATAAAATTATCCTTATTATTTATTGTTTGTTATGCATGTCCAGTCAATAGTGGATAAAGTATCTTTAGTATTTGATTTTTGTTATAAATGTAATTCAATTATAGTGAATGTCTATCAAGATCTACTTTGATATCTATTAGGATTTGAAGCATCCATCTTTTACTTAGACTAGGAGTAAATTTCCCCTATAAATAGAGGGGTTTTGTTCATTGTATTGACAATCGTATATAATCTCTCATCCTCAAGAGAAGAAATAAGAATTACTCTCTCTTCTCTCTCTACTCTTCTTCTTTATTCTTTCTTGTTTTATAACACGTTATCAGCATTATTATCTTTAATCATTTCCCTTTAAGGTAATTTGTAAGACTTATCTGGATGTACTAGCATGGAAAAAAGTAACTGTTACCAATTAAAAGTTTTCAAGCAAAGTAAATTTTTTAATGCCACCAACATGGGTTGTGTTGCAGTGGATGGGGCTGCTCCACCCTTAACCAGAGGTTGAGGGTATGACCCTGGTTATCGAGAAAACTCTGTTGGGAGCACTGCCACCTTAATGGGCCCTGCAACGCCCGATCCGGATTAGTCAGGGCTCCAATGCAGGCACCGGACACTGTATGAAAAAACGAAAAAAAGTATATGAATTAATTGTATTTTCTTGAGACCAAAATATATATGGCTGAGGATCCACATAGCCCTCGAATTATAAATGTTGGGCGAATATAAATCAATATGCGCTTATGGTATTTTCATTATCATAAAAAAAAGGAAGGAAACCAAAAATAGAAAAAAAAATAAAAAAGTAGAAAGAGAGGTAGAAGTTAGAGATAGAAGAGAGAAAAAAGCGTAAAGAAAGAATTGAAGAAAAAAATACAAAAAAAATCAAAAAGAAAAAATAATGAAAAAGGAGAAAAGGAAAAAGAAAATGGGTTTTTGACTTAGGAGTTAAAGTAGGTTGAAATCATTTTTACCCAATCCATATTTGACCAAATTCATATTTACCTATATTTATAAGGGCGGATTGCAATCCAAACTATTTTTACTCGATCCATATTTAACCAGTCCAAATTCAATCCAATCCGCCCATTTGCCACCCCTAATATCAACATAGCTATACTTTAATAATAGTGACATTTATTATAGTGGTACACTCTTTGTAAAATTGGCTTTTTCATAACGGCATATTCAAATATTATTATTTGTTAGAAAATAATTATGTACGAAAAAAGATATAAAAATATTTATGATAACTATTATTAAATTCATGGA
>NW_025872112.1:0-1362 GCF_002878395.1 Capsicum annuum
CTATAGGTGTTAGTTTAGTTGTTGTTGATGATGTTCCTTCTATAGGTTTATTAGTTCTTAATACCTTCTTGCTATTTTCAGTTAGATTTGTAAACCATAATTTTACTGATCCTATTAGTGTTCTTTCTATATATTCTGGTGCATCTGTTATGTTTATATTATTATCTAATAATTTTTTTGTCATATATTCTATCCATAATTGTATTGTTTTTTCTGTATCTATTACACAGTCTAGGTCTAAAAAGTTATAATTTTTATTAACTATTTGTTTTGGTGTCCATTTGTCATATTCATTCTTTAGATTATATTTCTTAAACTTATTCTTATAATATTTAGGTTTTCTTATTTCTGATGTTCTAGGTATTATAATTTCATCTTCTTTTTTATCAAGAGTATTTATTTCTGTGTTGGTATTTTCTGAGTTTTCTTTATTAATTACTTCTTGTTTTTCGTTGATTTCTAAATTTTTTGTATTTGTTAATATTTCTGTATATGTTTCACTATCTTCTGAATCATAATTATCTGTCTCTTCAACATCTATATTATTTATTTCTAATTCCTTGTTTTTTATTTCTAATTTTTCCTTAAATTGATTTATCTCATTTATTAATTTTTGTTCTCTATCTTTTTCTTCTTTTTCCTTTTGTCTTTGTTCATACAGATTTTTTAACATTTGTAGTTCTTTTTGTAATTCAGCAATCCTACTATTTTTAGTTTCTTCTATTTCTCGTATTTCTTCTGTAGTTTGTTGTTTAATTTTTTCTATTTCCTTTTTCCTATCTATTTCTTCATTTTCTCTTTCTATTCTTACCATTGCTGTCAATTTATCTTCTAATTTTAACTCTTCTTTTTCTAACATTAGATATAAATGTTCACCTATTCTCTTATATCTTCTTCCTAGATTAGAAAATACTATTTTTATTTTTAATCCTCCGTGATTTTCATATATTTTTCATCTATTATAAATTCTTCTTTGTTCATTTTATTATGAATAGCTCATGTTGATATATATATATATATTCTAAACTGTCTATTTGTGATTCTAATTTTGATATTTCATCTTTTTGTGTATTCATTGAATTTTCACTAACTCCGGCAAATATATTATAATGTAGTCTTTCTATTCTTATTTTTAATTCTTTACGTTTTTCAGAGATAATTTGTTTTAATTCTTTGTATTTTTGTATTTTATTCATTCAAACCATATTTATAATATCTTGGTGGACATCTAAATATAATTTTATTATAATTAGGTGGTATGTGCCTCATTCTTTTAGATTTTAAATGGATTATTAATTTTGCTTCAATACTAGATATTAAGGTAATTAGGTAGACTAATCTTTGTGGGTTTTCTTTTGTTTT
>NW_025872112.1:1462-1983 GCF_002878395.1 Capsicum annuum
TGTAGTCTTTCTATTCTTATTTTTAATTCTTTACGTTTTCAGAGATAATTTGTTTTAATTCTTTGTATTTTTGTATTTTATTCATTCAAACCATATTTATAATATCTTGGTGGACATCTAAATATAATTTTATTATAATTAGGTGGTATGTGCCTCATTCTTTTAGATTTTAAATGGATTATTAATTTTGCTTCAATACTAGATATTAAGGTAATTAGGTAGACTAATCTTTGTGGGTTTTCTTTTGTTTTATTTAGACTTATATATTCTAAATAATTACTAATTAAAGATTCTTTAATTTTTCTAAAAGCTTCTTTGTTTTTAAATGGTCTTCTCATAATTAATTCAATAAACATATATAAATTCAAACATATCTAACATGCAATAAACATATATAAATTCAAACATATCTAACAGGTCTAACATACATATCTAACATACCTACTACTGTTGTACTTTTTTAAATTACTGGGCTCTGATACCATTTGGAGGGGGTGCGGATCTTTGAGGATAACTGTCTT
>NW_025872113.1:0-395 GCF_002878395.1 Capsicum annuum
AAATAAAAAATGCAAAGCAAAAGTTTCACAATCATACTATGCATGAGCCAAAAATATCCAAATAATTTTATTTAGCCGCAAAAGTTCAAACTTTCTTATCATTTTGAAAAGACAACATGTGAACAAAGAAGAAAAAACATCTTGGATGAAAAATAAAGCTAGCACTTCATATCTTATATGAGGGTTTTGAAATCCATTAAAATAATTAGTAAGCAAATAACAAATTCTTGACTTAACTAATTACTATTTTTATTAAGGCACAACAAATAATAATAACTATTCTTCCAACATAAAATAAACAACTTTACATGCTAAAAAAACATATCTACCAACAATAAGTTTAAACAAGACATGGGTATTGTTTTTCAAGTAAAGATCTAAACTTTATCCAAAAT
>NW_025872113.1:495-1564 GCF_002878395.1 Capsicum annuum
CATACTATGCATGAGTCAAAAATATCCAAATAATTTTATTTAGCCGCAAAAGTTCAAACTTTCTTATCATTTTGAAAAGACAACATGTGAACAAAGAATAAAAAACATCTTGGATGAAAAATAAAGCTAGCACTTCATATCTTATATGAGGGTTTTGAAATCCATTAAAATAATTAGTAAGCAAATAACAAATTCTTGACTTAACTAATTACTATTTTTACTAAGGCACAACAAATAATAATAACTATTCTTCCAACATAAAATAAACAACTTTACATGCTAAAAAAACATATCTACCAACAGTAAGTTTAAACAAGACATGGGTATTGTTTTTCAAGTAAAGATCTAAACTTTATCCAAAATAATCAAAGAATAAAGTAAAAAAAGAGAAAAAATCAATATTATCTATTCTTTTCAACATAAAGGAAATAACTTTACATGCTAAAAACAAATATATCTACCAACAATAAGCTTAAACAAGACATGGGTATCGTTTTTCAAATAAAGAGCTAAACTTTATTCAAATAATCAAAGAATAAGGTGAAAAGGCAAAACATTCAACAGTAACTATTCTTCTAAACATAAAGAAAATAACTTTACATACTAAAAACCAATGTATCCAACAACAATGAGTTTAAAAAAAGCATAAATACATCTTTTAAGCAAAGATTGAAACTTTATCTAAAATAATCAAAGAGTAAAGTTAAAAAAGGCACATACAACTATTGCTAGCTCATTTTTATATCATCAATATGAAAATAATTAGAATATCGATACCAGAACGTCCTAAGGCCTTCAAGGCCATCTATAACATACAATCCCAAAAAATAAAATTATATCTACGAACTACGAAGAAGAAAAAAGATGAAGAGAAAAACGATAATAAAAAAAAGAAAAAAGAAGGTGTGTTTACCTTTTGGGGGGCAGCAAAACGAGACTACGAGCTTCGTTGGAATCAACCACCACCGAAAAACATCGCCGGTAACTCAAAAATTTTGATTAGCCGATCAAATTTATGAAATAAAAATTTTTACTAAATAAAAATAACTATTTTTGCTCAAAAGGATTT
>NW_025872114.1:0-643 GCF_002878395.1 Capsicum annuum
TTTATGTTTATAAATTTTTACATAATATCTTTTTCTTGGTTTCTTATACTTATATTTTGATTTTTTGTATTTCTTATATTTCTTATGTCTTTTTCTTTTCTTATAATATCTTTCTTCACATCCAAATTGAGGTGCTATTTTATCTTTGCAACATGCTAAATTTTTTATTAATATTTTTTTTATTTTTATTTCTTTTCTATATTTTTCACATAGGTTTCCATACCATTGTTGTAAAATTTTTATTCTTGCTCTTATAGTATCTACAATTTTTGCTTCATCCCATCTTTTTATTATATGTTCCTTTATAATAATATTCTTTAAATGCGCAAGTATACTCATCTATGTAACACATATTATATATTGCTAATTTTAACATTAAATTCTTATTTGTATCTTTCTCTTCATTTTGTTCTCGTCTGTTGTTGTCATGCTGCTAAATTCATTTTTTGTAGCTATTTCATATTTTTTTAATAATTATATAGGTGTTAATTTAGTTGTAGTTGTTGATGATGTTCCTTCTGTAGGTTTATCAGTTCTTAATACCTTCTAGCTATTTTCAGTTAAATTTGAAAACCATAATTTCACTGTTCCTATTAGTGTTCTTTCTATATATTCTGGTGCATCTGTTACGTTTATATTATTA
>NW_025872114.1:743-3362 GCF_002878395.1 Capsicum annuum
GGTGCATCTGTTACGTTTATATTATTATCTAATAATTGTTTTGTCATATATCCTATCCATAATTGTATTGTTTTTTCTATATCTATTACACAATCTAAGTCTAAAAAGTTATAATTTTTATTAACTATTTGTTTTGGTGTCCAGTTGTCATATTCATCTTTTAGATTATATTTTTTAAACCTATCCTTATAATATGTAGGTTTTCTTATTTCTGATGTTCTAGGTATTATATTTTCATCTTTTTTTTTATCAAGAGTATTTATTTATGTGTTTCTATTTTCTAAGTTTTCTTCATTAATTACTTTTTGTTTTTCATTGATGTCTAAATTTTTTGTATTTGTTAAGATTTCTGTATATGTTTCACTATCTTCTGAATCATAATTATCTGTTTCTTCAATATCTATTTTATTTATTTCTAATTTTTCTGTAAAATTAATTTATCTCGTTTAATAATTTTTGTTCTATATCGTTTTCTTCTTTTTCTTTCTGTCTTTTTTCATACGAATCTTTTAGCATTTGTAGTTCTTTTTCTAATTCAGCAATCCGACTATTTTTAGTTTCTTCTATTTTTCGTATTTCTTCTGTAGTTTGTTGTTTTATTTTTTTTATTTCCTTTTTTCTATCTATTTCTTCATTTTCTTTTTCTATTCTTACCATAGCTGTCAATTTATCTTCTAATTTTAATTCTTCTTTTTTCTAACATTAAATATAAATGTTCAGCTATTTTCTTATACCTTCTTTCTAGATTAGAAAATACTATTTTTATTTTTAATCCTTCATGGTTTTCATATATTCTTTCATCTATTATAAATTCTTCTTTGTTCATTTTTATTTAATTATTAATAACTCATGTTGGTATGTATATTCTAGACTATCTATTGTTGATTCTAATTTTGATATTTCTTCTCTTTGTGCATTTATTGAGTTTTTACTAACTCCGACAATTGTGTTATATTGTAGTCTTTCTATCCTTATTTTTAATTCTTTACGTTTTTTTTATATTATTTGCTTTAATCCTTTATATTTTGGTAATTTTTGTACTTTATTCATCTAAATAATATTTTGAGGAATATCTCAATTTAGTTTTATCAAATAAGTCAGTCATAATTAATAAATTAATCAAACAAATCCAAATATATACTACTTCTGTAACTTTAAACAGCACAGACTCTGATACCAAATTGTAGGGGGTGCGGATAACTTGTGTAGTAAAATAGATCTATTATAATAACTACAGATAAAGAAAGAAGACAAAGAAAGTAATTCAAGTTATTAAAGGAGAAAAAGACATATGGAAGATTTAAAATAGCTAGATAGCTTTACGTAAATTATCATGTAAGTAGCCTTAGGCTTTTTGACCTTTCTTAGCCATTTTTGGCAAGTAGTGCCATTATTCGATTAGACATTAGCTTTAGGACATTGCAGAAACATTAGGGGGTGCGGATAACTTGTGTGGTAAAATAGATCTATTTTAAGTAGAATGGATCTATTTTTATTTGTGGGTGGATATTTCTTAACTTCTCTAAATATTTTTATTTTGAGTTTATTTATGTTAGTTTTATCGATATTCAGATCTTGGGGGTGATTATATGGTAATTGGTTAAATACTTTACTATAGTATTCTTTATTTTTTTCCTTAGTTTTTGTCATTCTTCTATATTATTTTGAAGGTATTCTAAACATTCTATATCTTTTGTTTCAAAATATCCAATTATATTATCTTTCATAAGTTTTTCTAATAATATTATTTCTTTCATATTTTGTCTCCAATATTTTAAATATTCATAGTCTATCATTTTATCCTGTAGTAATTACAGAGTTACAAATTTCTGTATAATAATTTATCCTAATTGTATTGTAATGTATATTTAATTCTAGATTTTCAATGCTATTTATTATCTTGTGTTGTTCTTCTCGTAGAGAGTTTTTTAAATTATATAAACTATCACATGTACTTTTTCCTAAATTTTCTAGGGTTTCCTCTATCCATATTAATTTTTTTTTAGATTCTCCATTCTTTTTCTAATTCGGTTTCTATAATTAATTTCTTCATTTTGATTATCTTGATTTTCTCTAGCTTTTCTAATATATTCTAACATTTCTTTATCTGAATAATATCCATCTAGGTAATTATCCACGTATAACTGTTCTATCCAATTTATAGTTTCAATTTCATAGTCTAATACTTTTTCTAATGTTATTCTCTTAATATCTATAATTTCTATATCTCTAAGTATATATAAGATTAAGATTTTAAGATTATCTATCATTTAAAAGTGGTTAAATACTTTATTATAGTATTTTTTTAGTTGTTTGTTTTAATCTCATTAATTCTTCTATATTTTCACTAAGAAATTGTATATATTTTATATCTATTTTCCAAAATTCTAAATATACATAATTTATCATAGTTAGTGTGTTGGTTGGTATGTAAGTATTTATAAGAGTAGTTCGGTAGGTGTGGTATATAATTAATTCTAGTCATAAAATATCTATCAAATATTTTTTCCAATTTGATTTTTCTTATATCTACTATTTCTATATCCTTAAGTACATATAAAACGAGTATTTTAAATTTATCTACCATTTTGTCAGATAAATAATTATTCATTTTTCATA
>NW_025872115.1:0-1083 GCF_002878395.1 Capsicum annuum
GGAGATGATCAGAATGTTCATCCTCAGTATGGGAGTACACCAGTATATCATCGATGAACACTATGACAAACATATCCAGATATGGTCTGAACACTTGATTCATGAGGTCCATGAAAGATGCTGGGGCATTAGTTAACTCGAAAGACATAACAAGAAACTAAAAATGGCCATAACGAGTTCGGAAAATGGTTTTTGGGATGTCACACTCCCTAACTTTGAGTTGATGATAGCCGAAACGAAGGTCTATCTTTGAGAAATAACTTGCACCTTGAAATTGGTCAAACAAATCATCTATTCTCGGAAGGAGGTACTTATTTTTGACGGTGACTTTATTCAGTTGGTGGTAATCAATGCACATATGCAAAGAGCCATCTTTCTTTCTCACAAACAACACAGGAGCATCCCAAGGAGAAACACTGGGCCTTATGAAACCCTTATCTATTAGATCTTTCAGTTGCTCTTTCAACTCCTTAAGTTCTGCAGGGGCCATATGGTAAGGAGGAATAGAAATGGGCTAAGTATCGGGAGGAAGATCAATCCCAAACTCTATCTCTCTATTAAGAGGTATCCCTGGGAGATCATCTAGAAAAACATCAAAAAACTCATTAACGACGTTAACAGACTGGAGAGTTGGAGTCTCAAACTTAGTGTCTTTGAATCTAACCAAATGGTAAATACACCCCTTGGAAATAAGCTTTCTAGCCTTGAGGTAAGAGATAAAATAACTCTTGGGTGACACAGAGTTCCCAGACCACTCAAACACAGATGCACCTGGAAATTGAAACTTGACCACTCGAGTCCGACAATCAATAGAGGCATAAGAAGAATTCGGCCAGTCCATACCCAGAATCACATCAAAATCTACCATGCCTAACTCAATCAGATCAGCCAACAAGACTCTATGAAGAATGGTAACATGACACTTTTTATACACTTTTTGGGCAACAATCGAATCACCCACTGGGGTAGAAACTAGGATAGGCTCAGGAATAATCTCAGGACTCATTTCAAAATTCACAGCAATCAAAGGTGTAACATATGAGAAACTGGATCCAGGATCCAACAAAGCATACACTTCAAACT
>NW_025872115.1:1183-1751 GCF_002878395.1 Capsicum annuum
GAAACTAGGATAGGCTCAGGAATAATCTCAGGACTCATTTCAAAATTCACAGCAATCAAAGGTGTAACATATGAGAAACTGGATCCAGGATCCAACAAAGCATACACATCAAATTAAAATATACGAAGCATACCAGTAATAATATCGGGAGAGTCCTCCTATTCCTGGCGGGACGGTAAAGCATAAAATCTATTCTGGCGCTGCCCGCTAGCATTGCTAGAAGAGGTGCCCTGAGCTGGGGCTGGGTGAGTCACTGGAACAGGAGTACTAACAGTCTGAGTCTGGGTCTGAGGGCGATAGTCACGACGCCCTTGTCCATCTTGTGGAAAATCTCTAACTTTGTGACCCATGTCACCACACCGAAAATAACGCCTCTTCTTACCCCAACACTCACCTGAATGAGCCCTACCATACTTAGGACACAGGGGACGATTTGGCTTACTGCCAGCACTGTACTAGGACCTGGATGCATATGACCTGCTACCTTGCTCCTGCCTACCTCTAGGCATGAGAGCACTAGCAGATGACGGTGCTGGTATAGACGAATGATCTTGATACTGAGGGTGAC
>NW_025872116.1:0-4095 GCF_002878395.1 Capsicum annuum
CTCTCCCCAACGTGGGTTGGACGTTGGACTCCATGTAGCTCGCATGGTTTATGTCAGTTGTAAGAGACTCCTAATGTGTGTGTGTGTATTCTCCTATCTAATATGAAAGTCTTATTCTTCTATCTGAGATGAAAACATATTTGTTTGAAAGACTGAGTTTGAGAAAGTCATTATTTTCGAAAGATTTAGTGAACATATATTCTAAAGAGAATTGTTATGAGATTTGATTGCTTTGATGATTTGTAATCGAGATGGAAGTGCATTGAGATTTATTATGATGACTCACATATTTCACCTGATATATTTTACTCTCTTATGATTATGATGATTTTAATTCGAGCTAAGTGAGTCGTTTATATCAGCATGCATAATTTTATAAACTGTGATGATATTAAGATAATATTTTATATATGCATTGCACCCCCATATGCTCGGTACGTTTCCATGGTACTGACCCACATATTCGTATGTAGGCTACATTTTCTCGGAATGTAGGTACAAGGTATAGTGTACATCTTCAGATCCAGTCAGTTCACGACATCCAATCAGTAGGTGATAAGTCCTTTTGATTCAAGGGCTTGAGTTAGTTATACATTTCAAGAAGTGTTGTATTTTCTTTATCCAGCCGTATTGAGTTGGGATAGTCGGCAGTCATGACCCAGCTACCTACAGTCAGTAGTAGTAGAGGTTTCATAGACAGTCAGTAGAAGTTGATGTATTCCGTTTCAGTTTTGGTTGTAAAAGCAGAGTTGTAATCTTGTAAATTTAGTTTTGTATCTATCATATTCATAAAAGAGTTATTTTTCGCAGATTTGTATAGATTTATACTTTTTGTTTAGTTGCTTATGAGTTATGCCAGTAGAAGGGTTAGCTTGGGGTCACTTGTGATCCTAAGCACCGTGTGACATCTCGGGACCCGATTTCGGGGCATTACAAACTTGGTATCAAAGCACAGAGTTCAAGTGTCCTAGGGTGTCTATGAAGCTGTGTCTAGTAGAGTCTTGCGGAATGGTACGGAGATGTCTGTACTTTTCTTCGAGAGGCTACAGGGCATTTTGGAAATGTCTCCATTCTTTCAAGTCTTAAATCGTGCTATAGAAAAGTTCTCCAAGAAACTTACACAGATTCTCATCTTACTCTAGTTAGGCCATCTCTGCCTTATTTTCAAGGTATCAGAAACAGTTAAGCTTAATTCTCCATAGATAGTTATGGAATTGTAAGAGAGCTACAAAAGTATCCTATCAGTACTTTTGAGTTTTGAAAACTAAAGTGCTTTATCAGGCCTGTAGAAATCTACACTAAGCCTGAGTCAAATATGCTTTCAAATTTCTCCTCAGAATCCATAATAATAATCTATACTTCTCTATCTATGTACTATTCTTGAGGTAACATATTCGGCAAGTTCCAATTTCCTTCCCAGATAATGCTCTTATATTTGCTGGCAGAAGTTTCAAAAATTTCATAAAGTGGCTTGAGAGGAGCCTTCTAGTATGTTATAAGTCCTTTAAATTTAAGTTATGCCCTCGTTCATATGAGTTATTTAATTAAGACAAAGTAAGGTGTATTCTTAGATCGTTGAATGTTGTGTGTCAAGTTTCTATCTCTTGTATTATGTAATCTTGTTATCATTATGTTTGTAAAAAATCAAAGTCCAGTGAAGCCGTGTGAGGCTTATTTCGATTCACTAGCATAGTTGCTTTGTTATTCATATAATTTTCTTAATCAAAACACAAAACCAAAGTCTAGTGAAGCCGTGTGAGGCCTATTTCGATTCACTAGCAACTTGTTGTTTATCTTGTTGTTCTGGTGTTAGTTGAAAATGTGGGTTTCTGTGTAGTGACAGAAGTAGTAACGTTTAGTTGAAAGTCTTGTGTTAGTTGAACTTGTGGGTTTAGAAGTGTAGTGGCAAGAATGGTGGTAAGGGCGATTTATTGAATATGTTTAGCTGAATTTTTGCTTATGATTGAATTAGTAATGAAGTGATATACCCTTGTTTGTTAGTTTAGTGAAGTTAGAAAAGAAGATTATTAGTTAAGGTAGATTGTTGTTTACTTGAAGTATGAAAAGAGTTATTGATGGTATTTGTTGTGCTAGGAAAGTATAAGTTTTGATGGAAGTACTTGGTGGTTGAGTATTGTCAATTTAGGCTTTATTGAGATCGCAAAAGGAAGTTTAGTTGAAATTTATAGAGCTATGAAAGTAATTTAGGTGTGAAGATGGGTAAATAGTAATGATGCGAAGAAGGAGGATGTGTTAACAGATTATGAATAAGATAGGCCATATGATTATGATCGATTCTCATTGTGTACTAGTTTTTCTTAATGCTATGTTCTATAGTTTTGAAGTGCCAATTGTGTGTGAGATTGGGTTGTAAATCATGTTTAGCTCTAGATATTAAGTTTGAACAGTTGATGGTTCGGTTGTTGATACTAGTTATATGGAAGTGATCTAGTATGCTTGAATAGTGTATGCAAGAGTATAAGATCATGTGTTCGTAATTAAGTATGGTGTAGAGGTATGCCCAAGGTGCTATGGGACTGCATTATTTTTTGAGGATTATTGCATATTGTGTGGTTAGTAGTAACGTTGAGTTTCTAGGTGGAGAAAGGCTAGTTAGATAAATTATGTTGTTCTTGATAGCTAAGTTAAGGAGTTATGATTAAAGATGTTGAGCCTTTTTAGTATGATTATTATTCTCATGGTTTGGGAAAAATATAAGTATAGAAGTGTGATCTTGGTAGGCTATGAGTATGTGATTAGAGATGTAGATATGGTTGCAAATGAGAGTGTAAGTCTTTGATGATGATTATTGAAGCTAGGAATTAAGGATGGTATATGGATGGGTTGTTCAAGAATGAAGTTGGTAAGTTCGAAATTAGTTTATTCTTGTGAGTTTAGCATTCATGTGTAGATAATAGAATGATGAAATTATGGCTTAATCTCGAGGATATGGAGTAGACCATCATACTTAGAATACTAGCTTTGACCTAAGGGGGAGATGGTTAGTGAAGAACCAAATCGATTTTTGAGAATTAGATTGTAATACATGTAAGAAATGAGTTATGATGAGATAGTGATCCCTTCTTACTCTAGAGTATTCCTTGAATTTCAGTCATTACAACACCAAATCCATCACTTACTTGACAAATCCATGCCACAGGCCTAGGCTTATACCTATTATGTGTGCTAAAGCCCATTCTATTCACTCTGTGATTCGAGTTATCTCTTATGAATCTATGAACTCCAGTCTTATGTTGAATAGCTCATGATAAGTATAAACTCATATTTCAGAGTATGACCAGTTTTTAAACTCATGATACTAGTGAAGTTCGCATTATATCATGCATGTCCTCAGCTTAGATTTCTTTAATGAATCCATGCCTTTGATATTTTATTCCTCAGGACAAAGATAAGTGTTAATGTTATGTATTGTAGTTGTCGTGCTTCTGGTTCATATGTGTTAGCGCTTCGGTGACCTCTTCCTCTATTAAGATAGTGGTGATGATAGTGGATAAGCAATGGTTTATATGTGAGAGAGTTCATGACCCTCATTAAGAAAGATTATTTATGCTTTTCTATCTAAGGCTAAAGTATGAAGTAAGATTGAGGCCAAGTCTTTGAGACATGTCATGATTAGTTAGAAATTGTGTGTATGTTTTTAAGAATAGTGCAAGAAAATTGTTGTTGATAAAGGTTTAGAGAATATGTGAAGTATGCCTTTAGGGGTATTTGCCTTAAAGTTATATGTGATTTTTAATGATAGGCTTGAATGTCATGTTGGGTGTAAGATGATGAATGCAATATACACTAGTAAATCCATATCAAGAGTTTTAAATTAGTCATTGAAGTGGTAAGGCATATTATGCTTAGGGTGTGAGCTCTAAGAAGATATAGAATATTGAACCTTGTGGTTTAGACTAGTATTGTGGTTTGGCATGTTGTATCTTGTGATTTAGTGTTAGGCTTGATCATGGTGAGAGAACTTAGTTTAGTTTAGACCTTAGTAGAAAGATTTCGTAGTGCCAATAGAGAATTATAAGTTGAATCAAATGAGTATGGTATTTAAGGGGAATAGTATAGTTGAGAGAGCATTTG
>NW_025872116.1:4195-6273 GCF_002878395.1 Capsicum annuum
ACTAGTCTAAACCACAAGGTTTAGACTAGTATTGTGGTTTGGCATGTTGTATCTTGTGATTTAGTGTTAGGCTTGATCATGGTGAGAGAACTTAGTTTAGTTTAGACCTTAGTAGAAAGATTTCGTAGTGCCAATAGAGAATTATAAGTTGAATCAAATGAGTATGGTATTTAAGGGGAATAGTATAGTTGAGAGAGCATTTGAGAAGTGATTCTAAGCTTGAAAGTAAGAAGTTGCGTTGCCTACGGCCTAGCAATCATATCCTAGTTTATGAGTTATATAATTATATTCCATCCTATAGAGTTATATCAATATTGTAATTCCTTAGTCAAATGTCTTGTTCAGAGCATGCCCAAAATTCTTTGCTCCCTAATGTCAATAGAATTTCGTAGAAAAGTGCTAAAGAAATACTTCATTTGAGTATGGGTAGTCAGTATGATCCAGTCCATATAGCCTGTAATCTAGTTTAGCAAGCAAGGGGATAAGCTCCTATAGATTCTTAATTTTCCAGCTAGTCTTACTATCCACAGTCTTATACGTATGTACATGCCAAGAGGCAATGTGTTTGTGTCCAATTAAATTATGAATTCAGCTCAGTTCATGCATCAGTTTCTGTTTCAGATATTAAGTCATGATTCAGTTCGTAAGTGTCCTGTGTAGTATCACAGTCTCTTCCTAGTATTTTCATCAAATTATTATCATTCGGGGATGAACGATCCCAAGAGGGGGATGTTGTAATACCCCGAGTTTTCATGTCGTAAACCTCTCATCCTTTCTCATGAGATCAAATCTAGTGCAAAGTAATGGTTACTCATACGTTGACACTCTCATTTCTATCTTAGCCATATAGTTATTTTTCTTGAGGATTTATGAACTTGCAGACCAGTTCAGTAGCTCATTATTCTTGAGATCCAGTGATTCAGTTCTATCAGTTACACATGATAGCTTGAAGACTAATATTCCTCTGTGTTTCAGGTTAATTATCCACATTCGAGGACGAATGTTCCCAAGGAGGAGATAATGTAATACCCCGTATTTTCGTGCTAGAATTCTAACCATCGTTCCTGCGCGTCTAAACTCTAATCCAAGTGATTCTCACGTGAATCCTAGTCTGTGGAGTAGTTTAGAGGTGGAAAATGTTTATATCAATGACCTAGAACAAGGTTGAGCTAAAACTAATTGATTCGTCCAAAGTTTGACATTTGATTCTACAAGGGTCAACTTCAAATATGAATATTTTTTAATATACATGTAATTTTTCATCCCAAGACTTATCAAATTGTACATAATTGAATTAGCTTTCCAACGATACCAATTTCATCAAAATCCGACACCCGAGCAAGGAGTTATGGCTTTGCGAAGTAGAGTGCGTCCCCTAACCAATCGCACATGGCTACTGGATTAGGTGTGCGATAAGCAATACGGCGCATACTTAAATGTGTGCGATAAGCAATGTGGCACATACTTAAAAATGTGCGATAAGCAATGCGACGCATACTTAAATGTGTGCGATAAGCAATGCACCGCATACCTCACTTCCAAGTGCCAAAAACACCCCTATATATGTCTATAACATGGGATTAAACTCCCATAACACCAAAATAAGTTTACTTTCTCTCAAAATCACCAAGAACATTCATTAGGGTTTCAACCTAAATATTCAAATATCTCAAGATTCAACCATAAGTTTTTAATAATTCCTTGAGATTCGAAATCCCCATTCCGAGGGCTACAAGAAATACTCATTATTTTCACGAATAGAATCCCAAGGTCAAGAGTTCATTCAAAGCTTCAAGTTTAAGGTATGTGGGGTTTTTCAATAAGAACACCCTTTCGTTCTTGTGCCCAAAATTTGTATTATTTTACAAAAATATATGATTTTACATGCTCTACTTACGAATTTGAGATGGAAATTTGAAATCTATATTCTTGCTGAAGAAGTTATAATATTTTTGATGTTTTGAAGATGAATTTCATGAGCGTTGATGTGAATTTTCATGATTAAAGATAAATTTCCAGATTTTCGTATGTATCATACATGTTTGATATATAAAGTGTGAATCTTGAAATGTTTTGAT
>NW_025872117.1:0-3253 GCF_002878395.1 Capsicum annuum
TCTTTGTCCTTTCTTCCTTCCTCATCACAGGTGGCCGATCTCTTCATTAAACCACTCTCGGGTACCTCTCACAATCATCTATTCCTTGTATTTCCTATATATACATTTACTATGCAGAGAATACATGGAGAGAAAAATTTCAGCTATCTCTTTCCTATCAATTTTATTCCTTCACATACTATATATTTTAGATAAATTTACTATTTGTAGTTGAATAGTTTAATCGTGAATATTTATAATTTATCATTTGTATTTGTATACAAAAAGTATATGGATTAATTGTATTTGTTCGGGTCTTAAATATATAGATATACAATGTGTCATTCATGCAAATGTTTTGTTAGTATTTATATTTCAAATTTATCATTTGTATTTGTATATAAGCAAGTGCCATTTTGTATGCGTATGGTTCAAGTTGTATAAATGTGTATCATTTGATGCAAATATAACATTTGTATTTGTATAATTTATCATTTTATAAATACAAGTGTTCGTAGAAAGAAAATTATTTTTTTTTACAATTGTTTAAAAATAACCTACAAATTCAAATACAAAAAAATGAAACGAATTAAATTATAAATAAAAATACAAGATACGGTTAACTTGTAAATATAAATACAAAATAGTTCTTTAAAATACAAGTGTAACAATAATAATAATACACAAATACAAATAAAATGAAATCATAAAATATAAATACAATGTCTAGTTAATTATAAAATACAAATACAGATACAAAATAATTCTTCAAAATACAAATGTGAATTGTATAAGATATAAATGATGGTGCGAACTAGCAAACACAAATACAAGTGCGAACTATAAAATATAAATACAAATGTGAACTGTAACATACAAATACAAGTTGGAACTATAAAATATAAATACAAATGTGAACTATAACATACAAATACAAGTGCGAACTACAAAATGCAAATACAAATATGAACTATAACATACAAATACAAGTGTGAACTATAAAATATAAGTACAAATATGAACTATAATATATATACAAAAACAAGCGCGAACTATAAAATATAAATACAAATATAATTGTATCAACAAATCCAAAAATATAAATGATGACGTGAATACAAATACGATAAGCAATTGTAGTATTTTTGTTATTATTCGTGACTTGTACTCGAGTAATCATATTTTTCGAAAATACAAAAAATATAAGATAGAAAAAAGGTACAAAAAAGAAAATCAAAAAGAAAAATAGAACAAAATTAAGAAACAAAAATAGAAGATAGAGATAGAAAAAAAAGAAAAAGAATGAAAAAAGAGAAACAAAAAAGGAAAAAAACAAAAACATAAAAGAAAAGAAGAAAAAAAGAAAAATCACGAATAAAAGATACAAAAAAGGAAAGAAAGAATCAAAAAAGAAAAAAGAAAACGAAAATAGGAAAAAAAAAAACAAAATGTAAAAAAAATGAAAAAAGAGAAAAAAATAAAATAAAAAGGCATGGTTTCATAAACCGTTGTACTTTTACTTAGACTTTTTCCATCTGAACCCCTCAACTCAATAAAACTCAATATTTTAAACCCTATTTTGGTGTGTGTAACACAATTCCTTTCACGTTAGATTTCACGTTCTTTTTAAATGCTGCACAATTGCTTTCACGTTAGATTTCACGTTATTTTTGCATTAAATTTTACGTCATTTTTAAAATGTCACATAAGAATTAAATATTAAAATAAATTTAATTAAATAAACAACTTTTACAAATTATAATTTTTTTTTAATTTCATTCCAAATAGTTGAAGTTCCTATTCAATTAATTTAAATTTTCAACTATAAATTCAAATACACAAACACAATAAATTTTTCAATTTTCAATTTTGAATAGCTTTGAGAAATCACAAAAATCCACTTATTGCTCTTCAAACTTGAACTTCAAACTTATGCATGGAGTTTATTAATTTTTCAATATCCACTATCACTCACTTTCGATTCAAGTTTATTTAATTCCAAAAGAACATGAAAAAGTTTGAATGGAGAAATTAATTTGCAAAAAAATAAAAAAGTAAATCTCAAACAAAGGGGAAGAAATTTCGAAGAAGAAAAATAGATTGTTTTTTTTTCTTTTGGGTCCGGTGGGGGTGGGGGCTAAAAAAAGGTGCGGTGGGATGGGGTGGGGGAGACGAGGTGGGGGTGAGAAAATAGAAGAAAAAAAATTAGAGGGGGTGGGGGAGGTGGGGTGGAAGGTGACAAAGAAGAAGAAAGAAAAAAATTGGAGAGGAGTGGAGGAGACGAGGTGGGGGTGAGAAAAAAAAGAAATTTTTTTTTGAGGGGGTTAGGGAGATAGGGTGGGGGTGACAAAGAGGAAGAAAGAAAAAAAATGGAGGGGAGTGGGGGAGACGAGGTGGGAGGTGACAAATAAGAAGAAAGGAAAAAATTGGAGCGGTGGGTAGGGGACGGGGGAAGGGGGATTGCTGGATGTGGGAGATTGCTGAATGTTGGAGGAGGGGGGGGGGGGGGGGGGGGGGGGTGAGGGAGAAAGGGATATTTTAAAAATATTTATTAGTATTTTTTAATTTTATTAAATATTTTAAATATTTTTTTAAATTTCACTCGCACCAACAAATGCGTGCAAACACGTGCTTTCCACATCAACAACCTATTGCGACATATGCATCAAAAGGGTTTAAAATTGAGTTGAGGAGTTCAAATAATAAAAGTCTAATTAAAGGTGTTCACTTTACAAATTCGGACAAGTACAAAGGTCCACAAAATCATTTTGGCAAATAAAAAAATGATGCTAAATACAAATACAATGTAACACCCCGTATTTTTGGGCTACAGTATAGACCGTCGTTCCTACGTACATAGACCCAAATAGAATTATTCTTTATTAACATACGTGTGGTAATCACTCCTATCGTAATGCCCCATAAAATTCTTGAGTCGATTTCATTTTTAGTGTTATGTTTGAGGGGCTAACAACTAGAATATTTTTCTAAATGTAATGAGGACTTAGAGTCATTTTAGCTGGCAATTTTTGGGATACAACTTTTCAACCTTTCTAACATCCGTTTTTAGATTTTCAAGTTGCGTTACGATCGGAAAAGCTCATAGTATATCTTGGATAAGTTTTGAAATTTTTTGGAACGCATAAGACTGCGTTTGGATTTCAAAACAGTAGCAAAACGCACAGCCTATTGCCCAGTTTTCAGCATTTTAGGGTCAACTTCAAACAATCATAACTCTCTGAATATAATGAACTAGGGGAGCTTATACCTATCA
>NW_025872118.1:0-1214 GCF_002878395.1 Capsicum annuum
ATCTAATTTGGATCCTAAAACGAAATTGAACACTAAATGGCAAAAACACTTAGGGTTGGTAAAAAATTAGGTGTTTACAGAATGCCCTTCTTTGCTTGGAAATTTGAAGGATTTTCAAGCAAAGAAGTAAACATGACTAATTTTTGGCCCAATCCTTTATTCAATATTGATATGTAAATAGGTGGGAACGAGGTGTGATCGAGCCCTGGCTTTGGGCATCCTACATATCTCGGGTTATAAGAGAATCAGGTCACGTGTACTTCCGATGGGTGGAGGAATGAGTGGATGAATTGGAGAGTCGAGTTGAGGTCCCGTCGAGTTTCCGGTTCGTTGCTCCTTTTATTACATCAAAAAGATAAAACTGGAAACAAGAGTACAAGATCCTATCTATTCTATTTGTCTTGATCCTCCTACTTCCGATCTTCCTCTTGGATCTTCAGTTATTGCCTCACCTTCTTCTAGTGGATACCTTGATCTCAAAATTTTGATCTTGAAATTAAGATTTGAGACTTGAACTTGAAACTTGGATTGAGTCATTGGTACTCTACCAAAGGACAGTTCATAGAATACTTTGGATGCTTGTTCTCCTGATCAGAAGCTAAAAGATGTCTCTTGAGATATTGGGCCGCTATGGATGCAAAGCTGACTCTAACTATCTTCAAACCGACCATTCTTCTATATTTTAACCGGAGATGAAATTTCGTTCTTGGATAGACCTGTGCTTTACGAAAAACCTGCAAGCCATCAAAGAAGACGAAACAAACAAACAAAATTTTCTGCCCCAGTTTATACTAGGAACATTTTGTGAGTTATTAGAAAAGCTATAATCTCGTTAAAAAATAAATAAATAAATAAACGAATGGATAGAAATTTAGGCTAGGAGTGCGATAAAATAAGAACCCTATTTTTAATAATACGACCAAAGGAGTTATGCTTAATGGATGCATGAAAGAGAATTAGGATTTTTGCTTCTGAAAATGTGGCTAAGGATTGTCATGCCATATGAAGACATAAAGAAGAAAAATAGGAAGGTTTAATTCCCAAAATGTCAACTAGGGGATGGCGCCCTATGAAGACGAATAAGATGTCAACTAGGGGATAGTGCCCTATGAAAGACGAATAAGATGTCAACTAGGGGATGGCGCCCTATGAAGACGAAGTAAGACGTCGACTAGGGGATAGTGCCCTATGAAGACGAGTAAGATGTCAACTAG
>NW_025872119.1:0-1009 GCF_002878395.1 Capsicum annuum
TTTTTTCTTTTATTTTTACATTTCTATTTCTCTTTCTTCCTTTTTTTTTTCACTTCTGTTTTTTTTCGTTTTTTTCTTTTGATGTTTTTATTGTTTTCTTTTTTTACTTTTCTATCTCTAACTTTTATTTTTGATAAGACAAATATGTATATCACATACACATGTTCAAAAAACATACAAAATACATAGTCATACAGATCTGGATATGTATTTACAGTACAAAACATATACATGTATTTACGAAATACATATTATATTCATATTAAACAATAACAAACATAACTATACTGTATATCTTCATATGTATTTGCGAAATGCAAAGGTGACTCATATAAAATAAGAATATACATATGGGTCGGGTATGTATTCTGTAAATACATATGCAGAGCTATATGTATTTTATACGGCATTGAATTTGTCTTTGAACTGTACATACTATGTCATTTTAGAGGGTAACATACATTTACTTATTTGTTTTCTTTTACTGTTTTAAGATATGTATATGTATTTTTTTTATTACCGATATGTATATGTATATAATTATCATTTTTGTTAGAGATTTTGTTTCCTATATATTTATATATACATGTGAGTCAGATATGTATTTCTGTTAATACATATGCAGATATATATGTATGTTTTTTTACCGTAAATACATATATAGATCTGTATGTCTATTTATTTTGTATATTTTTTTAATATGTATATATGATATAGATATTTGTCTTTTAAAAATAAATGAAGAGATAGAAGAGTAAAAAAAAAAAAAAATTTAAAAAATAGAAGAAAGAGATATAGAAACTAGAAATAGAAGTGTAAAAACAAAAGCGAAAAGAATTTAAAAAAGAAGAAGAAGAAAACGAAAAAATATAGGAAAAGGAAAAAAACAAAGAAAAAATAAATAAATAAAAAAAGAAAAAGGAAAAATAATAGAAGAGAAGTAGAAGATAGAAAAATAAAGTGGAAAGAAAAAAATGGAAAAGAAAAAGAAATTAAAATAAAAAAAAAA
>NW_025872119.1:1109-1683 GCF_002878395.1 Capsicum annuum
AAGATCATGGAAATAATAATCTTCATATTTGAGTTTGATTTGAAAAATGAATCTACTAATTTAAATAAGAATAATTTATGAAAATTTAATTAGATGGGATAATTATTCCTTATTTAACTCAACTAATTTGAGTAAAACAAGGAAAGTAAATCTTGTTGTATATGTATTTGTATAGCAACAGTTTACTTACATACAAAATATAATTTGCTATTTTTCGTACTTATAAAACTATTGTTATAAAAATTACAATTAAGACTTTATAGTTGTTATTTTTGAAATTTTCCCTATATTTTATGGACCCATTTCTCTTTCTTTTCGGTTGATCGCGAGAAATGGGTTAGGCTGACTCGATGGAATATGATGTTGGGCTTTTTTAGCCCAACAAGAATATGCAAGGAGGTGATATCGGAGTCCCATGGACTCATTACAACAGTTCATACAAAAAAGGGAATGAATTAGTATTTGAAAACTAAGCTTAACAGCAAACGTAGAGAAAATAAAAGTACGATATTTAATTGGAGACGTGCGGCGTCTAAATCCAACATAGAATAAGATAAGAAATGAAATTAAATTC
>NW_025872120.1:0-4288 GCF_002878395.1 Capsicum annuum
GCGGTGGAATATGATCTTCAAATTCATCAAATGGATGTGAAGATCGTATTCCTAATTAGAGATTTGAAGGAAGAAATATACATGGAACAACCTCAAAGTTTTGTGGTTCCAGGAAAAGAAAATAAGGTCTATAAACTTGTTAAGTCACTTTATGGACTAAAACAAGCACCTAAGCAATGGCACGCAAAGTTTGACCAAACCATATTGGCAAACGGATTCAAGATAAATGAATGTGACAAATGTGTATATATTAAAGACACACCAAATCACCAAGTCATTGTTTTGTGACATAGATGCTACCAAACGAATGCTCGATAGCAAGTTTGATATGAAAGACCTTGGAGTTGCAGATGTGATCTTAGGTATAAGAATCCATCGAACTCCACAAGAGTTAGCATTGTCACAGTCTCATTATATCAAAAAAGTACTTGACAAGTTCAAGGATATGGAATTCGGTATTGCCAAGATTCCGTTGGATGTCAACTTTGCACTTTGAAAGAATAAAGGTGAAAGTGACTCACAATTGGAGTACACAAGAGTATTGGGATGTTTAATGTATATAATGAACTGTACACGATCAGACATAGAATGTGCAATTAGTAAATTGAGTTGGTACACGAGTAATCCTAAGAAAACTCATTGGATGGCAATGAAAAGAGTTTTGGGGTATCTTAAATACACTCAAAACTATGCTTTGCATTATAATAAATATCCTGCGGTACTTGAAGGATATAGTGATGCAAATTGGATCACCGGATCGAATGAAGTAATATCCACAAGTGGATATGTATTTACTATCGGTAGAGGAGCAGTTTCTTGGAAATCATCCAAACAAACTTGTATTGCTCGCTCTACAATGGAATATGAATTTATCGCATTAGATAAAGCCAGTGAAGAAGCAGAATGGATCTGAAATTTCTTAGTAGATTTTATGTGTTGGCCTAAGCCAGTGACACCAGTATGTATACACTGTGATAGCCAAACGATAATAGGTAGGGCAGGGAGCATGATGTACAATGGTAAATCTCATCACATACAATGGAGACATAATACCATTAGGGAACTTATCTCTAGTGGAATTATCACTATTGACTATGCAAAGTCAAAGGATAACGTGTCGGGTCCACTTAAAAGAGGCCTATCTAGAGAAGGAGTGGAAAGAACTTCCAAGGGAATGGGTTTAAGGCCTAGGATGAGTCAGCATGGAGGTAACTCTACCTAGAAGACTGGAGATCCCAAGAGCTAGGTTCAAGGAGATCAAACAAAGTTGTGTCTAATAGGTTCAACGTTGAAAATTACCCACCCCATTCTCATGATGTAGACAATGTATAGTAAACTAAGATTAGACTTATGGTGAAAAGTTTTTTAATGATTATCTAAATTTAGCAGATTTGACCAAATAGTTTAATCTACAGGATTGAACATTTAGAAATTACCTATGCGAGGGTGAAGTGGAAGCCGCTTCAAAGAGAATGTTAGTAAAGGCCTATTATCTAAGCTCTCATGATATCAGGAAATGTTCAGGGCTGAAAAGAACAAAACCATGAGAACCATAAATATTAAAAGTCTGGTTGTGTGACATGTATTATCTAGGTGTACATTAAAGCTCGACGGTTCAAAGATTTCAAATCTACCGATAGACCGAGTGCATCTGATACATGTTCACTATGGAAAGTTCAAAGGAAACTCACTAATCCAGATGCAATCAGTCTATGCTTGATGATCACATACTTGTCCGTAAAAATTGTACGAAAAATAGCCATTCCCCATTCATGTGGGGGATTGTTGGGTTCATAGTATATGAAAGAAGTGTGAATGGAAAAAAGGGAGAATAAAATGGTGGAGGGGAAGGAGACACTAAAATGAAAAGTGTACTCCCAAATTAGAAAGTTTACTCTTTCTCCTACATTGGTGGAAGAAGAGAACTTGAAAGTATTTGTAATCAAGAACACTTACTCCACATGGCAAGTGAGGCAAGAAATAATAGATGCCTTGCGTCGTTGTCATCGTCGCTCGCTCAGCTCGGCTTCGGATTTGGATTTGGATTTGGCAAATGATCGATTGATGAGATCTATATTTTTGGACAAACTTTATTTGAATTCCGAAGAATGCCAAGAAAAAATGCAGTAAAAATTTTTCTGCAGTTTTGGACCTCTATTTATACATGCATGCAGTAGTTCGAAATGATGCAATACTTCATCAAACTGGTGCTAATGTTTCGGTGAACTGAGGCACTATTTCGGTGAACTGATGCATTGTTTTAGTAAACTGATGCACTGCTTCAGAACTGATGCATTATTTCGATGAATTGACACACTTATTCACGAAATGGCATGCCTGTTCAGAATAGTCACATTGTTTGGATGAATGGACATGAATTTTCATAAAAGGTTATACCTTTTAGATGAACCTTTGTCTCTTTTCAGAAGAGGCATGTTGTGGCTATATAAACCTAGTTTCTTCCACAGGTTTAGTATGAACTTTTCAGATTAAAAACTCTTTTCTTGTCTGAAAAATATTTTGTGTGATCACTCAAAACATTCTGTGAGTTTGAAGATATTCCAACCGTTTGAGGTACCGCTACTGTTGGTTTATTAGCCATTTTATCCGGGAGGAAAAATTCCACAACCTCGGGTACAGTGAGGGGGATTATTTCCTTAAGGAAAATCCATGAATTCGGACGACTTGGCTATTTTCTGTTTCATCTTAATTTCTGTAAAATAAAATACACCTCTTGGAAAAGTCTTTTTCTCACAACTCTTTTTCCTCTCTTTTTTTTCTCTAATCTTTTCCTTTCTTGCTTTTTTCGTTTCTAAGTTTATCCTTTTTTTTGTTTAAAGCCATAGAACATTTTTTCCTTCTGTTTTTGTTTTCAATCTTCTTTTTTTGTGTGTGTGTGTCGTGCGTGTGTGTTTATATAGTTAGTGTATGTGTGTGTCATGGGTTGTGTGGAGGAAGAGTGGGAGAGGTTAATTAGAAGTGGGAATTGTGGGTGGTTTGGGTAGTTTAGGTTTCTTTTTTTTTTATTATTATTATTAATAAAATAAAAATAATTAAAAACTAATAAAATATAACATAAGCTAATAACTAGTCTTGGGAATATGATTAAGAAAAATTAATATCACACCATTCTTTATTAAAAATTGAAAGAAGAAACAAATATAATTTAGAAATTTTTTTTTCTAAAAATAAATAAATAAACAAATAAAAACTAAAAAATGAAAGTAAAAACTTATTTAAAATGTGACTCTATTTTTGTAGTTTTTTTTTCAAAATTTTTAAAATAAATTTAGTAAAAATAAGATAAATTTAAAATATCTAATTTAGACCCTAAAACGAAATTGAACACTAAATTGCAAAAACACTTAGGTTTGGTAAAAAATTAGGTGTTTACAGAATGCCCCTCTTTGCTTGGAAATTTGAAGAATTTTCAAGCAAAGAAGTAAACATGACTAATTTTTTGGCCCAACCCTTTATTCAATATTAATATGTAAATAGGTGGGAAAGAGGTGTGACCGAGCCCTGGCTTTGGGCATCCTACATATCTTGGGTTATAAGAGAATCAGGTCACGTGTAATTTCAATGGGTGTAGGAATGAGTGGATGAATTGGAGAGTCGAGTTGAGGTCCCGTCGAGTTTCCGGTTCGTTGCTCCTTTTATTACATCAAAAAATAAAACTGGAAACAAGAGTAAAAGATCTTATCTTTTCTATTTGTCTTGATCCTCTTGCTTCCGATCTTCCTCTTGGATCTTCTGTTATTGCCTCACCTTCTTCTAGTGGATACCTTGATCTCAAAATTTTAATCTTGAAATTAAGATTTGAGACTTGAACTTGAAACTTGGATTGAGTCATTGATACTCTACCAAAGAACAGTTCATAGAATACTTTGGATGCTTGTTCTCTGGATCAGAAGCTAAAAAGATGTCTCTTGAGATATTGGGCCGCTATGGATGCAAAGCTGACTCTAACTATCTTCAAACTGACCATTCTTCTATATTTTAACCGGAGATGACATTCCGTTCTTGGATAGACCTGTGCTTTGCGGAAAACCTGCAAGCCATCAAAGAAGACGAAACAAACAAACAAAATTTTCTGCCCCAGTTTATACTAGGAAAATTTGTGAGTTATTAGAAAAACTATAATCTAGTTTAAAAATAAATAAATAAATGGATAGAAATTTAGGCTAGGAGCGCGATAAAATAAGAACCCTATTCTTAATAATACGACCAAGGGAGTTATGCCTAATGGATGCATGAAAAAGAATTAAGATTTTTGCTTCTGAAACTG
>NW_025872121.1:0-1184 GCF_002878395.1 Capsicum annuum
ATGCAACAACATATAGTACAAAAAATAATAAATTCAAAAGAAAAATTAGATACAAAAAAGAAATTACAATCATTTTTAGGATTAGTAAACCAAGTAAGAGAATATATACCAAAATTAGCAGAAAACTTAAAGCTTTTACAGAAAAAATTTAAAAAGGATGTAGAATATAATTACAACGAAAAAGATAAAAAAAAAGTTCAAAAAATAAAAATACTTTGTAAAGAATTACCAAAATTACAATTTTCAGACGAAAATAGAAAATTTTTATATATAGTAGAAGCAGATGCTAGTGAATATAGTTATGGAGGAGTACTTAAATATAGATATGAAGATGAAAAATTAGAACACCACGGTAGATACTACTCAGGTACGTTTAATGAAACAGAAATAAAATGGAAAATAAATAGAAAAGAATTATGTTCATTATATAAATGTTTATTAGCATTTGAGCCATATATTGTATATAACAAGTTTATTGTACGAACAAATAATACACAGGTACGTTGGTGGCTAACAAAGAAAATACAAAATTCAGTTACAACAAAAGAGATTCGGAGACTAGTCTTGAATATATTAAATTTCACATTTACACTTGAAGTAATTAGTATTAACAAAAATGTTATTGCAGATTACATATCAAGACAAAGCTACACAGACTGATATAATAGAAGAGGATACTCTAGAAAAGATATTCAACACCCTAACTACTCTTTCAATGAAAGTGGACAGTATGGGTAATTAAATAGAAAAGCTAAAGACTAATGAAGTTAAACTAAAATCTGAAGCTAAAAATCAGCTAACTCAGCAGTGTGCAGAGCTATGTCGATCGGAAGACATTAAAATTCCATAGCTAGAAGGAGACGTTGGGATACTCCATAAAACCCATAACGTTTATCAATCTACTTCTGCAGGTACAAGCAAAGGAGTTAGGAAAAACGCAAATATGAACCTAAACAGGCTATTTGATGAACCATTTATTCCAAATACACCAAAAGATCCTATGTTCATACTCCCACAAATTACCACATACCGAGATAGTTTAAACCAAGACAAAAAAACCTACAACTATACAGCCCAAACATACATAGAAAATATTTGCAAAATACAAAACTTCTTAAATACCAACCCCAGAGCTATAAACATCCAAGAACCACATACGAATTACATAACCCAGAAGCTAACCG
>NW_025872122.1:0-2962 GCF_002878395.1 Capsicum annuum
CCAGCAAGTAGAAGAGCAGAAGTTTAAGACTAGGGAGAGGCACAACAAGAGAGCAAGGTCAGGTAATTTCAACTTTGCTCACCCCAAGTCAGATGGAGGAAACCGTTCACAGTTTCTCTCTAAGTCGGCCGTTCCAGCTCCTTCCTCTACCAGCGCTCCAGTGCCGAAGTTCAGAGATGGCAATAGAGACAAAGCGCCAGGCTCTAAATCTCAGCACAGTGTTAGCAGTGCCCAAACAAATCCCCTTTGTCAGACTTGTGGTAAGAACCACAAGGACATTTGTAGAGCCGGTAGTGATGTCTGTTTTGGCTATGGCAAACCAGGCCACAGGATTAGGGAGTGTCTGCAGTCAAGTCTTCAGGGTCAGCAAAATCATTCTACAGCTCAGTCCAGTCGCCCGAATCTGCAGGGTGCCATTTTTAGTGCAACCAGTGGGCAACGCCCAAATAGACTCTATGCTCTTCAGTCCCTGCAGGATCAGGAAAATTTTCCTGATGTCATTACTGGTACGTTAAAGATTTTTTGTGTTCATGTTTATGCTTTGCTATACCCAGGTCCATCTCTATCTTTTATTACTCCATACATAGCAAGCGATTTTGGAATCATTTCCAAAGTCCTAGCAGAGCCCTTCTTAGTCTCTACCCTAGTGGGTAAACCATCATAGCCCGGCGGGTACACAAGAACTTCTCGATTATGATATCTCAGAAATCCACGTCAGCAAATTTAGTGGAGTTAGAGATGATTGATTCTAATGTCATTCTTGGCATGGATTGGCTTTATTCCTGCTATGCCACAGTAGACTACAGAAATAGGATAGTTCAGTTTCAGTTCCCGAATGAGCCCATCCTAGAGTGGAAGGGTAGCATTTTAGCATTCAAGGGTCAACTTATTTCCTACCTTCGGGCAAGGAAAATGATTTCTAAGGGGTGTGTGTATCATCTCGTTCATGTTAAATATTCTAGTTCTGAATATCCCAGCCTTGAAATAGTCCCTGTTGTTAATGAATACTCAGATGTCTTTCCCAAAGATCTTTTAGGCATTTCTCCCGAAAAGGAAATAGACTTCAGCATAGACCTTCTTTAGAATACTCAACCTATTTCTATTCCCCCATACAGAATGGCACCAGCAGAACTCAAAGAAGTGAAATATCAGTTGAAGAATCTCTTAGATAAGGGATTCATCAGACCCAGTGTTTCCCCATGGGGTGCGCCAGTGTTATTCATGCGTAAGAAAGACGGTACTCTCAGGATGTGTATTGATTACCGTCAACCCAACAAGGTTACGGTCAAGAACAGATATCTTCTTCCCAGGATTGATGATCTATTCGACCAACTTTAGGGTGGCAGCTACTTCTCCAAGATAGACCTCAGATCAGGCTATCATCGGCTCAGAGTTAGAGAATGTGACATTCCGAAGACAGTTTTTTGTACTCAGTATGGTCACTTCAAATTTTTAGTCATGCCATTTGGTCTTACCAATGCCCCTGTAGCTTTTATGGATTTGATGAACCGTGTGTTCAAGCAAAACTTGGACATATTTTTCATAGTCTTCATAGATGATATTCTGGTCTATTCTCGCATTGAGCGTGATCATGCAAACCATCTCAGGATTAAACTTCAGACTCTCAGGGATCACCAATTATTCGCTAAGTTCAGCAAGTGCAAATTTTGGCTAAGATCAGTAGCATTACTTGTCCATATTATTTTCGATGATGGCATTAGAGTAGATCCTCAGAAAAATGAGGCAGTAAGAAACTGGCCCAGACCCGTATCTCCATCAGATATTAGGAGTTTCCTGGGTTTGGCTGGCTATTACAGACGGTTTGTCAAGGGATTTTGTTCTATTGTATCTCCTATGTCCAGATTGACTCAGAAGAAGATTAAGTTTCAGTGGTCAGATTCATGCGAGAAGAGCTTTCAAGAGTTGAAGACTCAACTCACCTAAGCTCCAGTTCTAGCTATTCCAGATAGTTTAAACGGTTTTAGAGTCTATAGTGATGCATCCAGAGTGGGTTTAGGTTGTGTCCTTATGCAGCATGGTAAGGTCATAGCCTATGCCTCCAGACAGTTAAAGCCACATGAGAAGAATTATCCTACTCATGATCTTGAGTTGGCAGTGGTAGTTTTTTCCTTGAAGATTTGGAGGCATTATCTCTGTGGAGTTCATGTAGATGTCTTCACAGACTATAAAATCCTCCAGTATGTCTTTTCCCAGAAAGATCTCAATCTTCACCAGAGAAGGTGGTTAGAGCTATTGAAGGATTATGACATGAGTGTTCTTTATCATCTGAGCAAGGCCAATGTTGTGGCCGATGCCCTCAGTCGACTCTTCATGGGTAGTATTTCTCACATTGAGGATAGTAAAAAAAAGATGGCTCAGGAGATCCATCAGCTTTCCAGACCAGGAGTTCGCTTAGTCGATTCTACAGAGGGTGGTGTATGTTTTCATAGTAGTTCAGAGTCATCTCTAGTTTTTGAGGTGAAAGAGAAACAAGACAGGGATCCTAGCCTTGTCACGCTCAAAGAGTCAGTTCAAAATCAGAAAGTCAAGGTTTTCTCCCAAGGGGGACATGGTGTTCTTCATTATAAGGGTCGTCTATGTGTTCCAGGTGTAGATGAATTAAGGCAGTGAATTCTTGTAGAAGTGCATGGTGCACGATACTCTATTCATCCAGGGGCCACTAAAATGTACTGCGACATGCAGGAGATCTATTGGTAGAGTGGGATGAAAAGAGATGTTGCAGATTTTGTGGCTAAGTGCTCTACATGTCAGCAGGTTAAGATAGAACATCAGAAACCTAGTGGTTCCATGCAAGAGTTCACCATTCCTACTTGGAAGTGGGAAGAAGTTAACATAGACTTCATGACAAGTTTGCCTAGAACTCGTCATCAGCATGATTCAGTCTGGGTCATTATAGATAGAATAACTAAGTCAGCTCATTTCCTTCCTGTTCGTACTTCTT
>NW_025872122.1:3062-4095 GCF_002878395.1 Capsicum annuum
CTCTTGCATGGAACCACTAGGTTCCATGCAAGAGTTCACCATTCCTACTTGGAAGTGGGAAGAAGTTAACATAGACTTCATGACAAGTTTGCCTAGAACTCGTCATCAGCATGATTCAGTCTGGGTCATTATAGATAGAATAACTAAGTCAGCTCATTTCCTTCCTGTTCGTACTTCTTATTCCACCAAGGATTATGCCAAACTCTATACCAGGGAGTTAGTCAGATTATATGGTGTTACACTATCTATCATCTCGAACAGAGGTACCCAGTTCACTTCTCACTTTTGGAAAGCATTCCAAAAGGGTCTCGGTACCTAAGTCCATCTCAGCATAGCATATTATCCTCAGACATATGGTCAAGTAGAGTGCACCATTCAGACTCTTGAAGATATGCTAAGGGCGTGTGCGATTGACTTCAAGGGAAGTTGGGACGACCACTTTCCTTTGATTGAGTTTGCATACAATAATAGCTATCATTCTAGTATTCAGATGGCTCCATTCGAAGCTCTCTATAGTAGGAAACGTAGATCTCCAAGTGGTTGGTTTGAAGTTAGTGAGGCCTCAGTCATAGGTCCTGACTTAGTATTCGACGCCTTAGAGAAAGATTAATTGATCAGAGAGAGACTTCGGGCTACTCAGAGCCGATAGAAGTCCTATGTAGATGTTCGTAGAAAGGATCTCGAGTTCGAGGTCAATGACTATGTCTATCTTAAGATCTCTCCAATAAAGGGAGTGAAGAGGTTTAGCAAGAAAGGGAAACTCAGTCCCCGGTATGTCGGTCCCTTCAGAATTCTTTATTGCTTTGGCAAGGTAGCTTATGAGCTTGAGTTACCTTTAGATCTAGCCTCAGTCCATCCAGTCTTTCATGTCTCTTTGCTAAAGAAGTGCATAGGTAACCCAGCAGTTATTGTCCCTATTCAGAGCATCGATATTTAGAACAGCCTCTCTTATGAAGAGATTCCAGTTGAAATCTTAGATTATCAGACTCATATATTGAGGAATAAATAAGTCCCTCTAGTCAAGGTTCTTTGG
>NW_025872123.1:0-688 GCF_002878395.1 Capsicum annuum
TTCTAAGTTTCTAGTTCAAGAACTCAAAGAACCATCATTCAAAGGCACGATTTATATCTCAAAAATGAGTATCGATCTAAAGTTCATCATTCAAGGTATGTGGATTTTTTCAACAAGAACTCTCTTTCGTTCTTGTGCCCAAAAGTAATTTTCTTTACAAAGGCATAATTTTATTTGATTTTTTACGAATTTGAAGCATGAAACCATATCTTATGATGATTATTTTTAAATCTTAATGTTTATGATTTTGAAAGATGAATTTACATGTGTGGTGATATAAAGCATGAATCTTGAATGATTTTTATCATGATTTTGATATTTGGGTCGTGAATCCCCATTGGAAATTATTTTTTTTATGATAAAGTGTGTGTTATAAGCACGTTGATTTTGAATATTTGAGATATTTTAAATGAATTAAACTTTTGGTCTTAATGGAGTTTGTTTGAACTCGAGTGTGAAAGAAATCCACAATGTGGTTGATTTTGATTGATGGGAAGCATGATGGCTCCCGATGTATATTTATATATTACTAAAAAAATTTTGTTGTAGATTGTCTTTGAAATGATCTGAGATAAGTCCGGGAGAAATCTTTAGCACCGAGTGGGAGGTATAAAGCGACCTTACTTCCCTAGAACTACGTGCCCCCGTAGGAGTGAGCCTGAGGCTGATTTATATAGTGATCACACAA
>NW_025872123.1:788-3093 GCF_002878395.1 Capsicum annuum
TAAGCGACCTTACTTCCCTAGAACTACGTGCCCCCGTAGGAGTGAGCCTGAGGCTGATTTATATAGTGATCACTAGGTTGTGTGGATTTTATATCGATAGTCCTACTCCGATGGAAAGGATAGGATGGCTCTCCCCAACGTGGGTTGTACGCTGGACTCCATTTAGCTCACATGGTTTTTGTCGGTTATAGGATCTCCTAGTGTGTGTGTGTTTCCTTGTTTCTATGGTGAATGATGAAGTGATTTGAAAGTGGAATTGTGAAAGTTATTCTTTCAAAAGATTTAAATAATATTTACATTATGATAATTGATATTCTTGATGAACTGAAAGTGATTGACAAAGTATATGATGACTCACATGTTTTATTGTGCTTATTTCATCCTCTCATGATTATGATGATTTTCTTTGGGCTATGTGAGTCTTTTATACATCCTGCATATTTCTTATAAATATTTATGATGATGATATTTATACAACTTCATACGCCCCCATATACTCGATTCATTTCCATGGTACTGACCCATATCGTCGGATGTGGGTTTCATTTTCTCAGAATGTAGGTTCAGGTGCTCGGTTTCAGGTTCAGCAGTGATTCTTCGAGCATGCTATTTTACATTCTCTATAGTGGTGAGTCCTCATATTTTGAGGACGTGATGTCTGATATTTGTTTCAAGGAATTATTTACATTTGATAACTGAGTACGAGTCAGTTGGGGCATGTCTCAATGGCTCGCTGGTTTTATTGATTTTCTTAGAGGCTTGTTAGACTAGTATAGATATTGGGAGTTGACTAATAAGTCATAGTTTGTTATCTTTCTGAAATTCTTTTATTCCTGGATAATGATTACTCTGTTGATATATGAGGGTTATTTATGAAAACCCCGTTGATTCGTGTTGAATTGAATGAAAATGGCTCAAAGAGTTAGCTTGGGGCTACTCGTAGCCTCAAGTACCGTGTGACGCTCTGGGACCTATTTTTGGGACGTTACAAACATGGTATCAAAGCGTAAGGTTTTAAGGTGTCCTAGGGAGTTTGACAAGCCACGTTAAGTAAAGTCTTGATCATCGGTGTGTAGCGCGCCACATCTATGAGCAAGAGGCTACAAGATATTTTAGGAAAAAGTGTGATTCTTTCTTTTAGAAGTCTATCATGCTTAAAGTGTCTCTCTCTGCTATTTATTCGTGCTCTCCTCTTTTAGAAATATGCCTCCATGTCGAGCAAGAAGAAATAATAATGGTTAGCAACCTCAACCCGCTGACCTATTGAATGAAAACGTGTCTCATGATGAATTTTGGGCAGCCTTTCAGGCGCTGGCCTAAGCTGTTACTGCAAATGTTCAGGCCAACCCGGCCCCAGTTCCACAGCAGCAGGGAGGTAATTCAGCTGCTACCAGGATCCGTGACTTCAAGCGGATGAATCCGTAGGAATTCTATGGGTCCAAGTCTAATGAGGATCCACGATTATTTTAAGAGGAGGTGTGGAAGATTACTTAGGTGATACATGTATTTGAGGAACATAGTGTAGAGTTGGTTGTGTATAGGTTGAAAGATCTTGCTTATGACTGGGTTGTTTCTTGGAGGAAAGGTAGAGGTGTGGGAGTTGTCCCTACAACTTGGCAAAAGTTTCGGGATGTATTACTGGATAAGTTTTTCCCTTTGGAGATGAGGGAGGTGAAGGTGGAAGAGTTTATGAACCTGCGACAGGGCTCTATGACTGTTAGGGAGTATTGTCTAAAGTTCAATCAGTTGGCCAAGTATGCTTCTGACTTAATGGCTGATAATCGGGCTAGTATAAGTAAGTTCGTGACTGGAGTGCCTAGTTATGTGGTTAAGGAGTGTAGGTCTAGTATGCTGAAAAGTGAGATGAATCTTTCTAGGTTGATGACTCATGCCCAACAGATTGAGGTAGACAAGATTAAGGAAAGAGATAGAATAAAAGGGAATAAGAGAGCTAGGTCCACGCAGTATGGACAGGGTCAGACTAGATCGCAGGGAGGGAGTTGTCCTCAGTATCAGAATCATTCGTCTATGCCAGCACCATCATCTGCTAGTGCTCCTGTGCCTAGAGGTAGGTAGGAGTAAGGTAGCAGGTCATATGTATCTAGGTCCCAGTACAGTGTTGGCAGTAAGCCAAATATCCCCTGTGTCCTAAGTGTGGTAAGGCTCATTCGGGTGAGTGTTGGGGTGAGAAGAGAGATTGTTTTCGATGTGGTGATATGGGTCACAGAGTTAGAGATTGTCCACAGGATGGACAAGGGCATCGTAACTATTGCCCTCAGACCCAGACTTAGACTGTTAGTGCTCC
>NW_025872124.1:0-1210 GCF_002878395.1 Capsicum annuum
TTCTAGTGTCTTTGATTTTCTGCTTTGATAGTCATTATGGACTTACAATAATTATAGTGTTGGTAAGTAAAGCAATCCTACATCGGAGAAATAGAGGAAGCATTTCCAATATTTAAGTGTCTCACCCAACTCCGTTAGTATGAGGCCTTTTGGGAGGAGCCCAAAAATAAATCCGTGAGGGCTTGGCCCAAAGCGAACAATATCATACTAATGCAGAGTTCGGGTGAAGTTACACGCAGTCCCAACAAGTGGTATCAGAGCCCAGATTTGGATGTGTCGGAGTAGTGGACTGCGTTTGGTGAGAAGTTCCCGGTGTGACAACAAGACTGGAGCAAGACTGGAGATCTACAGGTAGTGCCTTATGTCGAAAGTCTTCAAGGCTAGTGGTGTTCAGGCGGTGTGTCCCGTTGGGTGATAACGACGGTACAAGATATTTGACAGATCATGTGAAATGACGTAGTAGTTCAGATCTACGGTTGATGCCTTGTGTCGAAAGTCTTCTTGACAAGTGGTGGTCAAGCGACATGTCCCACTGGTTGGTAGTGGCGGTATAAGATGGCTAGCGAGATCAAATGAATTATCGCTGAAGGGGAGATCACAAGTGATGTGGTCTTGGTTTGAGGGGAGGATTGTTGGAAAGCAAAGCAATCCCACATCGGAGAAATAGATGAAGCATTTCCAATATTTAAGAGTCTCACCCAACTCCACTAGTATGAGGCCTTTTGGGAGGAGCCCAAAAACAAATCGGGCTTGGCCCAAAACGGACAATATTATACTAGTGCGGAGTTCGGGTGAAGTTACATGCAGTCCCAACATGTAGCTATTAAACTACTTTGTTTCTTTAATGGAAAAAGAATCAAATATGCCACTGAACTATAAAAAATGGCACATTTATCCCATCAGTTAAAAGTTGAGCTCATTCATGCCATTGTCGTTATAAAACTAGATCATCCATGCCATTAATTTTTAATGGTGGTTTTAAAAAATATCTTAGCCACATGGCCACGTCGTTAATTAAAAAGGCCATGTGGTAAAGTTGTAATGGCGATGACATAAATGAGCCAAACTTTTAACTGATGGCATAAATAAGTCATTTTTGATAGTTCAATGGCATATTTGAGCCTTTTCCCTTTTTTAATTTATATATACCTCCAAAATTTTAGTGACTAAAAAAATACTTCTATAATAATCAATCAATTCATAGTATAAC
>NW_025872125.1:0-4198 GCF_002878395.1 Capsicum annuum
CCTCAAAGATTGATTTGAAGGTCTTTCTTTGGTTGTAACTTGGCTTTTGGATAAGGTTAGAAAGAAAGGATGACATGGGGCCCAAACGACACTTGAAGTGGGGTAGGACTTACAAATTTTGGAATCGACTCAAACAATGAGGATTAAATCATGCCCCAGTTTCTTTTGACTATTTGGTTGGACCGAGCCCTTAGTAGGGCAGCCTACGTATCTCACCCCCGAGAGAGCAGAATCAGGTCATGCGTAGTTCTGGCAGCTTATTCTTTTGCTTGATTCTGATTCTTTTTCTTTTCTTTTATTTTGAGGATTTTTCCGACTCTATTTTTCTTGACACTCTTTTTTCGTCTTTTTTTTTTGGACACATTTTTTCTCTTTTTTTTTTGAACTTTTCTTACTATTGTTTTTCTCGACACTTTTCTTTCGAGCTTTGCTGACTATATTGATTCCAAAAGAGGGGTATGAAAGAAAATAGGACTAAAGCTCAAATGGGTAAACAAAGGATGACACGATGTTTGGATAGTAGAATGAAAGGCCTTCGTCACATCAATCCTTAAAAATGCAAGTACATATCATACAATATGAAAATGAAAGATGAAGATCATTTGTGGTACTTTAACAACACTAACTTTAACTGAGCATTTATGTCACTTCTTTTTCTACACTTGTCAAACATACAACTCTATTTTCGTTGTACATTCCTCATGCTAAAGGACTCATGACTTGGTGGAGCTGATTTTCTTCCTGTTCCTTTTAACATAGGATCACATATTCACTACTTGACCTAATTGAGATATGTCTTTCAATTGATGACCAAGTGATTCTCAAAATTTTCAAAATAATAGCCTTAATTTTCAAAGAAGGTTTCAACTTGATCACCAAATGCCCCAGCGCTCTATCTATTTCCTCAAATGCTCTCTTTTTTTAACTTTAACCCTCTGATTCAATGTTCATTCTTAAACTGGATGTTAAGATATAGCTGTAAATTTTACTAGCATATCATATCACTAGAGTCAACATAAAATGTATTATGTAAAAAATGAAACAAACACTACATATTTAAAACACAAAGAAAAAGAGGACACTCTATTTAATAAAAATGAAAGATAGAAGGGTTTGAACATAAATGACAAAGGGACAAAACAAGATAGATCCCGAACTACAACCCTGAAATAATTTGAAAAATAGAAAGAAGACAAAACGAACTACCAGACCTCTTCCTAGTAGGGAGATAGGTGAATTCTTAATTGCTCAGCTTGACAACTTAGCCGCTGGTTTGCATATCAGCATGACTAGAGCTTCCCTCACTATCAATGTTCTGCACCATAATTGATCCATCATGAATCATCTTTTCAATTTCACTTTTCATATATCGACAATCTTCAATACTATGACCCTGAGCCTCAGAATAATACGCACATCGTGTGTTAGAATCAAAATTTCTTGAACGCCGATTAAAGGTGTGCCCAAGGAGAGAAGGGATCATTCCTTCCTGTACCAATCTCTGAAATAAACTTGCATATGACTCTCCAATTGGTGTGAAGCTATCTCTCGACTTCTGCCTCATTTCATTGTTTGGCTTGGATAGAAAATCTGGCTTAAAAGGGTTTTGGTATGTTTGTGGGGTTAGAGGATGACTCTGGGGCGTTGGGGTCTGCCATTGTGGGTAAGATGAGGGTTGAATATGTGGTTTTGGATTATACACTGGATATAGATATGGAGGAACAGAGTATAACGGATTTTGGGAGTGATTATGTGGAGCTTGGGCATAAACTTGAGCTTGAGCCTGAGATCAACGACGTCGTGGTCTTCTTGACCTTTCTTGCTGTCCAACTATAATTGAAGATGCATCTTACTCATTCTTTTTCTCCCCAACACTTCCTGAATCCTTTTGAATTACTTGAGTAGTCGCTTTCAATGTTGCAAAACTCACAATGCGACCAGTCTTAATTCCCTCTTCTATCATCTCCCTCATTTTAAGAACCTCAATGAACGGCTTGCCTAATGCAGGTAACAAGTGTTAATAATATGTTTTCTCCTGCGGTTGAATAAACACCTCTACAATTTTTCTTTCTTTCATTGGTGGTTTTACTCTAGCAGCTTGTTCGTGCCATCTGATCGCATACTCTCTGAAACTCTTAGTATTCTTCTTTGTTATACTAGTTAGGGATTTTTCGTCAGGGATCAACTCCACATTGTATTGAAATTGTTGCACAAATTCGTTAGCTAGGTCATCCCAACTAATCCATTTGTCAATGTCTTGGTCAACAAACCATTCTGAAGCTAGACGTGAAAGATTCTCACCGAAATATGCCATGAGTAATTCTTCCTTCCCTCAAGCGCCCCTTAGTTGGTTGCAATAGCATCTCAAATGTGCTATAGGATCGCCATGTCCATCATACTTCTCAAACTTTGGCATTTTAAAACCAAGAGGAAGATGTACACCAGGAAACATGCACAGATCTTTATATAAGACACTTTTGTAGCCCCCAAGTCCTTGCAAGTTTTTCATAGTCAATTCCAAACTTCTCAATTTTCTGGCTATTTCCTCTTATTCTTCTGTCATAACAGGCTTCTCAGTGTTAGGAGGAAATTCAGGCGGTTGAGGGCAATCGTAAGGACCAGTCGACTTAAATGTAGGCTCGAGAGCATAATGCTAATCACTAAAAATATTCAATGCAAGCTCACTTGTAGAGTAGGGAGGCACAACTTGTGGATGAACATCAAAAGTAGGAGGTGGGGGTGGCCCCGCATCCCAATGCATAAATTGAAACCACTCCACAAATATTTCATCATTTTAACAATCACAGATCCTAAACTTTGCCTACCCAACCTACTTTTGCCTATCCATTGTCTGCCAAAACATGATGCTATCGGATTTATAACTTGATATTTATTCCGAACGAAACATAACAATAATAAACTCAAAGGTAATCCAAATTCATCTTATCAACCTTGCAATTCCCATCCCCAATTTCATACTCAATCACATGATTAACACATGCTTCGACTATCAATTCACAATAATATTTCAGCAATCAATCAATAATACTCGACATTCATCATTCACCTCACGCATAAGATAAAGAGAAAGTCAAGACGACAATAATCAACCACTCACCATAATAAAAATGAACTAAGAATAAGAATAAGATAAGGAGATGACCTCAACTTGGGACCAATGAACCACTACTGACAGACCACAAACTCAAACACCCAAATCGAATAAAACCAGTTCAAACCACGATGACCCCCAAAACCTGACTCAAATAGAAGTCCAAAAATGTGTGTTAATATCTGAGCCCAAAAATATGAGAAAACCTGAAAAATCTAGTTGCCGGAACTCCGTGAACGCAGATAGCAGCACGAATAGTGAGAAAAGGATTGAATTTCCGGCGATTTTTAATGTTTTCTAAACGGAATCCCCTGAAAAAGATCAGAAACAGTCAGTTCCGGCGAAGAGGTCACCGGCCAACTCAAACCCACCAGATTCCTATCGATTTCCATTCAGCTTTACCGATTCAACCCTTGTTCGTCTCTCTCTCGATCTCTCATATCTCTCACTGTTCAGAACTGTATCCCACTCCCTACTGTCTCTCCATCACTCGCCCTTCACTATGTGTGGTGTTTGTGATTTGTACGTTAGTTGTGTGCGGAGAAAAAATTATGTTATGTGCGTATTTAGTGAAGTGTAGGTGTGGTTTCTGGTTCTTGCGTGCATTTCTGGAAGAACCAAAGAATTGGAAGAAGACGTATGTGTGTCTATTGGTGAATCCGTATGCCTGTGATGGTGTTGAAGTTATTGTGGGTGAGAAAAAGGAGAAAGAAAAATGGAATCCCTCTGTTTTATGCTCCCTTCTCTGTATATTCTCTATGTATGTGTTTTGTGCTCTTAGGAGAAAAAAAGCGTGAGCTCCCCTTTTTTTTGTACTCTATGTATATCTATATACTAAAATGAAAACCACCCAAAACCAAAAATGGTCCCCCCTTACCCCTTTCCTAGAAGGTTCCTTTTCTTAATTCAAGAATGGAAAATCCTCACTCATCACGTGGCTCCAGGTGAGTCTTTATCTTTTTTTTGTGTATCCCATGAGAGAGGGAGGGTATGTAGGGGTAGGGGTTAGGTGGGGTAGGTGGTGAGATTAGGTATGTGAGGTGTTAAAATTTAATAGGGAGGGGTTGTTAGAATAAGATAAAATTA
>NW_025872126.1:0-2131 GCF_002878395.1 Capsicum annuum
TTTTATAGATGATATTCTAGTTTATTCTAGATCATAAGAGGACCATGCCAATCATTTACGACAGGCACTGCAGACTCTTCGTGATTGTAAGCTTTATGCAAAGTTCTCTAAATGTGAGTTTTGGTTAAAGTCGGTGGCAGTTTTAGGTAATATTGTATCTAGTAAAGGGATAAAGGTCGATGCTCAAAAGATAGAAGCTATGAAGAACTGGCCAAGGCCTACAGTGCCTATGAAGATTCGTAGTTTTCTCGGGTTGGCCGGTTATTATAAAAGGTTTGTTGAAGGCTTTTCTTCCATTTCAGCACCCATAACCAAGCTAACTCATAAAGCATCCAAATTCTAATGGAATGATGCCTGTGAGAAGAGTTTTCAAGATTTAAAGAACAAGTTGATTTCTACACTCGTGTTGGTACTTCTAGAAGGCACCGAAGGGTATATAGTGTATTGTGATACTTCCAGAATTGGTTTAAGATGTGTATTGATGCAGCATTGTAAGGTAATAGCATATGCTTCTAGACAATTGCGGCCACACGAGAAAAATTATGCTACACACGATCTTGAGCTGGCAGCATTTATTTTTGCTTTAATGATTTGGCGCCACTACTTATATCGGGTTCATGTTGATATATATACTGACCATAAGAGCTTGCAATATATTTTTAATCAGAAGGATCTAAATTTAAGGCAACGGAGATGGCTTGAACTATTAAAGGACTACGATATTGATATTTTGTACCATCCAGGGAAAGTAAATGTGGTAGCTGATGCGTTAAGTCATAAGGCTATGATGGCGCCTATAGAAAGGCACGGGATGATTAAAGATCTTCACCAGTTAGCTAGTTTGGGAGTTCGCCTTCTTGAAACTCCGGATAAAGAGCTTATCATACATAATATTGCGGGATGAAGAGGAAGTTCAAGAAACGGAGTTAGAACATTAACAAGTAAGTTTTTTTTTATATACGCATAGTATTTATGTGATGATGTGAATATTAATGATGGACTAGAACTTGTTTCGGTTGAATAACTACGCTAACATTCGAGGACGAATGTCCTAATGGGGGGAAGGATGTAACACCCCATATTTAAGTACGTGTATTGGCGTATTCAAGTACGTGTATTGGTCTTATTTATATAGAATTAATTTTTTTTATACCAGAATTTGCCCATCGATGGTTCCATGCGAAGATTATTGAATAAGCTTTCTAACGATATAAAGACTTTAAAAAACGGATAGGTTTCGCTATAATCGAGCACATTTGAAACTATAAAACGGTGGCCGAGATATTTGGGAATAGTAAATGTGCAGGAAAATTTCCTACACACAAACTACTGAGGCCAGCCGAATTTTTGGGTCAACTTTGAATGATCATAACTCCTTTAATATAATGAAATGGGAGAGCTGCGACCTATGAAAAGAAACATCTTTGAGTCTTCTTTCCAATACAATTGGTTTCATCCAAATCCAACGTCTGAGTAAGGAGTTATACTCATTTTAATTCAGCCTATCAAAATAGATTTTTAGGTTCAACTTCAAACGACCATAACTCCTTGTACAGGACGAACTAGGCGGCCTACTTTATATGAAATGAAAGCCCTTTGAATTATCCTTCCAACGATGCCAATTTCACCCAAATCCGATATTGGATCAAAGAGTTATGGTTGATCTACTTTAGATTATCAAAACAGTGCACCAAAGGACAGATTTGATATTATTTAAATTTTAAAGGCATTTTGGTCATTTCCTATTATATTATGGACGGGAATATGTGTATATATACATGTATATGAGTTCAAAAACTCATTTTCATCATCAATCATTGAGGAAAAACAAACCCTAGCCAAATTTGACCTTTAAATTACTTTTGATTCAATCGTAGAAATTCCAAAGTAATCCGATAACTGCGTTTGTCATCTCGAGAGCTTCGAACGAAACCTATTTTTTGTGAAAATAGGATTGCATAATCAAGAGGTGAATTCTAAGGTACGAACATTGTTTGCCTTTATTCTTTTCCATATGTATATGTGTGATAGAGGATTATATGTATTGGTTGTTATTGAAAGGTGATGGAAATAGGGTTATGGACTATTTTGTATGGTTTGGTTGTATTGAATTGTGGAAGGTGGATATGGT
>NW_025872127.1:0-3518 GCF_002878395.1 Capsicum annuum
TATATAACTCTATATATATTGTAGTATATACATATATTGTAGTATATGTTTTACTTAAACTAGTACATATATATTGAATGGTGCGTATATTTGTGTATAGATCTTCTATAGACGTGTATATTTAATGTATACATGTGTTTATGTTTTATAAATTAGTATATAACTATATATATTGTAGTACATATGTGTATATATCTTCTATAGACGTATATATTTCATGTATACATGTTTATATGTTATATAAATTAATATATGACTATATATATATATATATATATTGTAGTATATACATATATTGTAGTATATGTTTTACTTAAACTAGTATATATATATTGAATGGTGCGTATATTTGTGTATATATCTTCTATAGACGTGTTTATTTAATGTATACATGTGTATATGTTTTATAAATTAGTATATAACTCTATAATATATATATATATATATATACTTATATATATTGTAGTACATAGATGTTGAAGTATATGTTTTATTTAAAGTAGTTTGTATAGTCGTATATATTGAATGGTGCATATTTATATGTGTAATTGTGTGTATGTGTATATATTTTTTAAATTTTAATGTAGTATATACTATATATATAGTGTATATATATTGTTTAACGTATTTAAAATGTATATAGGTGGGTATATATTGAATAAAAGTTCTTTTTTTAATTTTTGACCGGGTTGGGTTAAGTGGGCCGGGTTAGGGTGGTTTTAGAAATTTTTACTGTTCAGCCAGGACTGGCCCGACCCACTTAACCCCAACCCGACCCGGCCCACAGCCCGGTTAATTTTATAGGACCGGTTCTGGGTTGGCCCGGTCCGACCCACTTGATAGATACTTAGATACAATATCTATAATGATCCAATGAAATGTGCCATGATGAAATGTCGAAGAGTCTAGATAATAAGTAACATACACGATTGTGAATGTCACGTGGATGGCTATCAATGTCAAAGGGTTTTACTATGTGGGTTGCAACCATTATACGTGTTGTCAATCTTATAGTCATTACTAATTGAGTCATATCTCAGTCTGTAAGTGCTATTGAATGATAAAGAAGAACAATAGAACGACAATGTACCAACCTTATCGCATAGAATATGATATTTACAAGAATTTTGGTTATTCTTGGCATGATTCCAATGCTTCATCTTAAATTATAGTGTTCTGAAATTATTATCTTCCAAAATTTTGAAGCACATTCGAATCGAAGAAGGGACTGAACAGGTGTCAAGTGGATTTCCATGGCCTAGATAGGAAAAGATAAGTATGTTAAGTATTTCACTATAGTCTATATGTGGCATAGGCTCTTCATTTATTTGTCTTATATAAGGTGTTCGTCAATGATGGAAGCCATTGAACTTCACACCTAGGTGGGAAAAGAGGGCTAAGCCCCCGAAGGGTTTTCAAAAACTAGAGAAGACTGGTGGATTATAAAGTTAGGATAGGAGCAAATCAAAGACCCATCGGGATAGGGCATGGACTATTATAATAGCTTAAGACATAAAACAAATATGAAACATCTGCTAAAAAAAAAGGAGATGTGAATTTATTAGTTATATGCAAACATAAAGAATTTAAGTTTTGTGCATCGTTAGTGTAAAGAATATTCTGCACTATCAGGTGAACTTGACTTGCTATTAAAGGTTACCTAATTTTTTCTTTTTTAATTTTTATGTAAATAATTGGGCAACCTGCAATAACAGGTCAAGTTAGTTGTTAGTGTAGAATTTTTTATGCACAGACCGTGCACAAAACTTAAACTCTAACATAAATATCTTTTCATAATTATTATAACTAAAAATTACATATATACACAAACTAACTTTACCTTATTAAAACACATCCCATATTAACAAACTAATTACACAAATCCCAAACTTATTACTAAAATCCCCTATTTTTTTTTTAATTTCTCTCATTCCTCTTATACATAAAAAAAAATTGTTATCTTTACTTTATCTCTCTTTCCCATATTTACTCTTTTTTTTTCTCCCATTAAACAATTCTTTACTTTCTCTCTCTTTTCCATTTACTCTCTCTCTCTTTTTCATATTTGCTCCATTTTTTTCTTCCATTAAACAACCAATTGTTCCTCCATTATTGAATACCTTTTTTCACGCTCAAATTCAAGCAATCGTATACTTAAAGGTTACCAATTTGTAAGTTATCAAACATTTATTGAACTTATATATTGATTTTTTTCAATAATTTTTAGTTTTTTTTTCAACTTTACCAAATCACAATCTGGGTCGATTTTTTATTGCATTTTTGTTTTTTATGAAATTAATTTCTTTTGCAAATCCATTTCAGTGTGATAGTTCGATAATATCATTTTTTTTCATTTATTAAAAGTCAGATCTTTGTTTTTGTTTTAAAGTTGTTGGTTCTTATTCGGATTCTTGTTTGGTTGCACGTTGATTTTTATGAAATTATCTTATGTTGCAATCTCATTCTAGTTTGTTAGTTGATTTTTTCTGTTTTTTTTTTCATATAATACAAGTCAGATCTTTGAATTTCTTTTTTATAGTTGCGATTGCTTAATCAATATAGTATAAATTTGGTAATGTATTATCGTCCTAACTTTAGTTTAGGACTTAGTCAATTAGATGCTCAAGAACAAAATATGTTCGTTGGTTTTGTTCCTGGCATATTTGATATTATACGTTCATATTATTTGACTATACATTACTTTATTTTTTAGACTAATGTATAATATTAGTTTTCTGCTTTATATTCCATTATATTATACAATAAGAAGATGTAAATAAAAGAGACAGTTAAAAAGATTATTGTATAAGTTGACATTATTCATTAAAGAAGATTTTTTTAAAATGTATCCATCATACATGTCTGTCTGTAGTTTAAGTATATTCGATATTACATTTGAGATGTATAAGTATATCCGATATTACATTTTTTAAATGTATAAGCTACTATCATACATGTCAATCAAAACGCATTTGATGTTGAATAGGTTCAAAACATACCCCAGCAAGCATCTGAAAGTTTGTAAGTAAATTACAATTTTTTTTATAATGTATAACTATGTTTAAATTAATGTACTTACTGTTACTTCATTTTTATTTTTTTTAAATCAGGGACCGTGGCGTCTTTGTTACTGCTTATGCAGAAATATTAAGTGAAGGACAGCAAGTACATTCATGCGTGTTTAATGCTGGAAGTCAACGTTTACACTATGCTTCATTACTGTGACATTACGGAGTAGAAAAGGCAAATGAAGGGTACACGAGTGATAATGGCGATCCTCCTTGGCCAAGGAATAGTGTGCTCCAAGAAATTGATGAAAGTGCAATTGTTATTTTAGAGTAGCATTGTTTAATAAAAGTCGAAATTGAATCAACTAAATCTTAGTTTTGTGGTTGATGTTAAACGAATTCAAAGATTACTTTCTAGATATTAATTTACATTTATGGATGTCTTCATCTTATGAGAATATGCTTTTTAGTCACTGAGACACTACTGCAATGTTACTAACTGATTCATGG
>NW_025872128.1:0-955 GCF_002878395.1 Capsicum annuum
GGTAACAAGACACTTTTTATACACTTTTTGGGCAATAATCGAATCACCCACTCGGGTAGAAACTAGGATAGGCTCAGGAATAATCTCAGGACTCATTTTAAAATTCACAGCAATCAAAGGTGTAACATATGAGAAACTGGATCCAGGATGCAACAAAGCATACACATCAAACTAAAATATACGAAGCATACCAGTAACAACATCAGGAGAGTCCTCCTATTCCTAGCGGGACGGTAAAGCATAGATTCTATTTTGGCGCTACCCGCCAGCATTGCTAGAAGAGGTGCCTGAGCTGGGGCTGGGCGAGTCGCTGGAACTGGAGCACTAACAGTCTGAGTCTGGGTCTGAGGACGATAATCACGACGCCCTTGTCCATCCTGTGGACAATCCTTACCTCTGTGACCCATGTCACCACACCGGAAACAACCCCTCTTCTCACCCCAATACTCACCCGAATGAGCCCTACCACACTTAGGACACATGGGATGATTTGGCTTACTGCTAGCACTGTACTGGGACCTGGATGCATATGACCTGCTACCTTGCTCCTGCCTACCTCTAGGCACGAGAGCACTAGTAGATGATAGTGCTGGCATAGATGAATGATCCTGATAGTGAGGGAGACTCCCTCCCTGCGATCTAGTCTTACCCTGTCCGTGCTATTCAGACCTAGCTCTCTTATTCCCTCTCATTCTATCTCTCTCCTTAATCTTGTTTGCCTCAATCTGTTGGGCATGAGTCATCAGCCTAGAAAGATTCATCTCACTATTCAGCATAGCAGACCTACACTCCTTAACCACATAACTAGACACTCCAGTCATAAACTTACTCATACTAGCCCGATTATCAGCCACTAAGTCAGGAGCATACTTGGCCAACTGATTGAACTTTAGACAGTACTCCCTAACAGTCATAGAGCCTTATCGCAGGTTCATAAACTCTTCCACCTTTGCCT
>NW_025872128.1:1055-2161 GCF_002878395.1 Capsicum annuum
GGAGTGTCTAGTTATGTGGTTAAGGAGTGTAGGTCTGCTATGCTGACCTACACTCCTTAACCACATAACTAGACACTCCAGTCATAAACTTACTCATACTAGCCCGATTATCAGCCACTAAGTCAGGAGCATACTTGGCCAACTGATTGAACTTTAGACAGTACTCCCTAACAGTCATAGAGCCTTATCGCAGGTTCATAAACTCTTCCACCTTTGCCTCTCTCATCTCCAAAGGGAAAATCTAGAAATGTATCCTAGAACTCTTGCCAAGTTGTAGGGACAACTCCCTCACCTCTACCTTTCCTTCAAGCAACAACCCAGTCATAAGTAAGGTCTTTTCACCTATACGCAGCCAACTCCACACTATGTTCCTCAAATACATGCATCACCTGAGTAATCTTCTGCACCTCCTCTAAAAACAACCGTGGATCCTTATCAGACTTGGACCCATAGAATTTTGGTGGATTCATCTGCATGAAGTCACGGATCCTGGCAGCAGGTGAATCACCTCCCTACTGCTGTGAAGCTGGGGCTGGGTTGTCCTGAATATTTGCAGTAACACCTTGGGCCAGTACCTGAAAGGCTATCCAAAATTCAGCATGAGACACGTTTTCATTCAATGGGTCAGCGAGTTGAGGTTGCTGACCATCATTATTTCTTTTCGTTTGACGTGAAGGCATATTTCTAAAAGAGGAGAGCATAAATCAATAGCAGAGAGAGATATGTTAAGCACGATAGACTTCTAAAAGAAAGAATCATACTTTTTCCTAAAACGTCTTGTAGCCTCTTGCTCATAGATGTGGCGCGCTACACACCGATGATCAAGACTCTACTTAACGTGGCTTTCAGACTCCCTAGGACACCTTAAAACCTTAGGCTTTGATACCAAGTTTTTAACACCCCAGAAAATGGGTCCCAAAGCATCACACGGTGCTTCAGGCTATGAGTATCCCCAAGCTAACCCTTTGAGCCATTTTCATTCAGTTCAACACAAATCAACCGGGTTTCCATAAATAACCCTCAAATATCGACAGAGTAATCATCATCCAAGAATAAAAGAATTTCAGAAAGATAACAAAATACAACTTATTAGTCAACTCCCAACA
>NW_025872129.1:0-3824 GCF_002878395.1 Capsicum annuum
TATACTTAAGGTAGATGATTAGTAGACACAAAGTCGCTTTTACTAGCTACTATTTTTAGGAAACTTCTAAATATGATACGTGTAAATAAAACAAAGTGCTTTTGTTTTTCGCCTACGATCTCAAGAAATGAGATGGACAAATCAAAAGGTCCTCAATAAATGGGCATTAAACCTATTTTTAGGGTTGTCCTAAAATACCGCTCTTGGGCATTAATGATCTGTTATGGCTCCCAATTTGCTCGGGGATTTTTGAAAGAGACTCTCATTTTGCGTATTGATCCCTGCATCCACAGAAAAATTATTAGTTGAATGAAATTACTTCATATTGACCTTCTTCAATCCTTGATTTGCTCCTTGCCATCTCTTAGGCATTCCACCATATTGAGACTTCCACCTTGACACTCTGTCTCAAATGATGTCTAGGCAAGTACTAAGTAAGTGAGTCGTAAGATTTTTGAAAATAGTCTTAAATTTTTGAAAATAATTTTGAAAACTTCTGTAAAATTTTAGAAAATTTATGCCAGTCATGTCATGTGCTAGGTCAATGAACGTCTTCCTCGCGGTTCTGACTATATCCGATGGATGGTTTCCAAAACTCATGATTATTGTTGAAGGATTTCTTCAAGTAGTTCTATCATAGCCAAAAATTGAGTCTACCCAGACTTTGTTACAGTTGGTGGTTTCCAAAGCTTTAACCTCTGGTGCTGGGGAATTTGGAATATGTTCTGGCATTTGGTGAAAATTTTGAGGTCTTCCACAAAATTTCTGCCCCAGTTTAAACTTGTTTGAGATAATACCAATCTGAGTGGATCTGAATTCTTTGCTGATCTTCATTCTCTTTGTTGGATGTCGATCTTCTCTTGTGAATTTTCGAGATTCCTTCTCGAAAATTCTGCCCCAGTTTTCATTTCCTAGGGTTATATGACCGATCCGTTGGGGCGCCTACGTATCCCGTTGAAGTAGGAATCAGGTCAAACGTAGTTCAGGCTATGCTAGGGATATACAAAAGAAATTAATAGATTGACCGAAGACGACATAGGCCGCCTACATATCCCTTTTATTGGGAATTTAGGTCATCACGTAGTTCATACATAGGGGGGAAAGGACAAATTTTCCTAAGGGGTTGACCGAAGCCGACATAGGCCGCCTACGTATCCCTTTCTTGGGAATTTAGGTCAAACGTAGTTCGTACATAAAGGGAAAGGATTCTAGGCAGTTACACACTAGCAAACAACATTATTACAAAGGTGATTACAAACAAACTTAGAAAAGACAAAAACTAGAACGTTATTCAAACATAATATCTCTTTACCGCATCAGAATTGATTGGTTTGGTCCACTCTGTGCCATCCATCTCAGACAAAGTCAGAGCTCCTCCAGATAGCACCTTGAGAACTATGTATGACCCATGCCAGTTTGGAGCGAACTTGCCCTTGTACTCCTCTTGGTGAGGGAATATTCGTTTGAGAACCAGTTGCCCCACTTCAAAAGCTCAAGATCTTACCTTCTTGTTAAAGGCACGAACCATCCTGTGTTGATACAGCTGACCATGGAATAGAGTGGCCATTCTCTTTTCATTAATTAACATGAATTGTTCATAGCGAGCACGGACCCATTCTTCGTTACTCAGTCCAACTTCCTGAATAATCCTTAGGGAAGGTATTTCGACCTCGGCGGGTATCACATCTTCATTCCCGTAAACTAGTAAATAGAAAGTTGCTCCTGTGGAGGTTTGAAATGTTTTTCGATACCCTAGCAAGGTGTAAGGTAACATCTTGTACCATGATCTATCATTTTCGACCATCTTTCTCAAGATCTTCTTGATATTCTTGTTAGCAGCTTCTACAGCTTCATTCATTTGGGGATGGTACGTTGTCGAGTTGCAATGCACAATCTTGAACTGATCACAAATTTCTTTCATCAAGTGACTATTTAGGTTTGCCTCATTATCAGTAATAATCGATTTCGGCACTCCGAATTGGCAAATCAAGTTATTCTTGATGAAATCTGCAACCACTTTCTTAGTGACGGCTCTGTACGAAGCAGCTTCAACCCACTTAGTGAAATAATCAATGGCAACCAAAATAAATCTATGCCCATTTGATGCTAGTGGCTCTATTGATCCGATGACATCCATGCCCCAAGCTACGAAAGGCCAAGGAGAATTCATTGCGTGAAGCTCGTGTGGAGGCATTCGAATCAGATCTCCGTGTATTTGACATTTTGGACATCTCTGCACAAACTTACTACAATCATTTTCCATAGTCATCCAGAAGTAACCGGTTCTTAGGATCTTTCTGGCAAGGACAAACCCATTCATGTGGGGCCCACAAACTCCAGCGTGTACCTCGTTTATCAACTTATTAGCTTCCGCCGCATCGACGCATCTTAGGAATCCCAAATCAAGAGTCCTTCTAAAAAGAATTTCTCCACTTGGAAAGTAATTCTTTGCCAAACGCCGGATTGTCTTCTTTTGGTTGTTACTAGCCTCTTCAGGATATATTCCAGATTCCAAATACCGTTTAATCTCATAGTACCAAGGCATTCCATCAGGCTCTTCTTCCATATGTATGCAATGCGTGGGTTGCTCCTTCAAGCTTATTTCCAAAGGATCGATGTAACTCTGATCCGGGTGCTGAATCATGGAAGATATCATGGCCAAAGCGTCAGCAAACTCGTTTTGTGTCTCTGGGATATGTCTGAAATCAACATCCTTGAATCTTTCGCATAATTCTTGCACCAGCTCCACATAAGGAGTAATCTTGGAGTTTTTTACCTCCCATTCTCCCCGTACCTGGTGAATCAGCAAATCTGAATCTCCGATGGCTAGCAATTCACGAACTCCCATGTCAAGTGCCAATTTGAGCCCCAGGATGCAAGCTTCATATTCAGCCATGTTTTTGGTGCATGGAAAACGTAACTTAGTAGTTACCGGATAATTTTGACCTATTTCTGACACCAAAACTGCTCCAATTCCTGAACCTTTGAAGTTGACCGCCCCATCAAAAAATAGCCTCTATTCGGGGTAGATTTCTGTGATATCTTCTCCTACAAACAAAACTTCCTCGTCTGGAAAGTATGTCCAAAGTGGCTTGTATTCCTCATCAACTGGGTTTTCAGCCAAATAATCTGCTAAGGCTTGCCCCGTGATTGCTTTTTAGGTTACATACACAATGTCAAACTCACTCAGCAATATTTGCCACTTGGTTAGCTTTCCTGTAGGCATGGCATTCTGGAATATATACTTCAATGGATCCATTCTCGAGATGAGGTAAGTTATGTAGGACGACAAATAATGCCTCAACTTTTGTATCGTCTAAGTCAAAGCACAACATGTCCTTTCTATAAGAGTGTAACGGACTTCATATGGTGTGAACTTTTTACTCAAGTAGTAAATGGCTTTCTCTTTCCTGCCGGTCAAATCATGTTGCCCGAGGACGCATCCGAAAGCATTTTCTGAGACTGACAGGTAAAGTAATAATGGAATTCCTTCTCTCGATGGGACCAAAATCGGTGGTGCAGACAAGTATTCCTTGATGCGATCAAAAGCTCTCTAACATTCTTCTGTCCACTCATTCAGTGCATTTTTCTTCAACATCTTGAGAATTAGCTCGCATATGACTGTTGATTGAGCGATGAATCTCCTAATATAATTCAGATGACCCAAGAAACTCATAACTTCTTTCTTGGTCCTCGGCGGTGGCAAGTCTTGAATTGTCTTGATTTTGGATGGGTCTAGCTCGATCCCTCTTCTGCTGACTATGAACCCCAGCAACTTCCATGATGGCACACCAAAAGTACACTTAGCAAGATTTAACTTCAAA
>NW_025872130.1:0-507 GCF_002878395.1 Capsicum annuum
TTTTTCCTGATTCCTCCTATTTACTTGGTTGGTGCTATGCTAAATCCGTGCATGAAATATAATCATATGTGTCACTTTAGTACTCTTATTTATACTAACTTAGAAATAAATACCAACCATAATTCTGAACAAGTACAACCTGATTTGTGGATGGCTACGGCTGATGCAAAGGATTACATAGAAAAATTATATAATCACTATGCTGATTTATTTGATTTAGCCGTACCAACAAATATCACTCCAACTGTCGCTCCTCATCCTCCCGAGGAGCCATCATCTTCTAAAAGGCCGGCACATAGTGGTTTTTCTGATTCGTTTTATGATTTAAATTGTTGGAATAGTGTTGATGAGAGAACTTACAGATCAACTTATCGGGAAGAGCTGAAATATTATCTTCGGACGGCACCAGAGGATCGCAGATGATGGATCAACACGTTGGATTGGTGGAGGAGTAATGAAACACAATATCCTGTGCTTTCAAGATTAGCTAGAGATATCTTGAAAGCA
>NW_025872130.1:607-1335 GCF_002878395.1 Capsicum annuum
GCATGCTACATAATTCTGATTGGGTTGTAATTAATGATCTTGTTAAGTTTTTAGAAAAATTTTATGTAGGTACGGTTGAATTTTCCGGTGCTTATTATTATCCTACTGTTTGTAATATTTTGGCATATATAGCCGATATTTCTGGTTTGCTCAAAGAATATAAAAATAAAGAAGGTTATAAAGAAGCTGTTGGCACCATGTTTACGAAATTTGAAAAATATTTTTTCCTGATTCCTCCTATTTACTTGGTTGGTGCTATGCTAAATCCGTGCATGAAATATAATCATATGTGTCACTTTAGTACTCTTATTTATACTAACTTAGAAATAAATACCAACCATAATTCTGAACAAGTACAACCTGATTTGTGGATGGCTACGGCTGATGCAAAGGATTACATAGAAAAATTATATAATCACTATGCTGATTTATTTGATTTAGCCGTACCAACAAATATCACTCCAACTGTCGCTCCTCATCCTCCCGAGGAGCCATCATCTTCTAAAAGGCCGGCACATAGTGGTTTTTCTGATTCGTTTTATGATTTAAATTGTTGGAATAGTGTTGATGAGAGAACTTACAGATCAACTTATCGGGAAGAGCTGAAATATTATCTTCGGACGGCACCAGAGGATCGCAGATGATGGATCAACACGTTGGATTGGTGGAGGAGTAATGAAACACAATATCCTGTGCTTTCAAGATTAGCTAGAGATATCTTGAAAGCA
>NW_025872131.1:0-809 GCF_002878395.1 Capsicum annuum
TGAAGCCAAGTATACCTCCAGGGCTGCCGAATTGTATAAACAATTACACTCAAAAGAAGTTGCTAAAAATAAACCGGAGGAAAGTAAAACAGAGGATGCAGGTTTGCCAGCATCACCTGTTGCCTCCAAGGCTGTGCAGACAACAAATGGATTTTCTAATATTAAAATTAGTGAAGCTCCAAAAGAAACCTCATCATTTAAGGATGAGACACCAGAGGTTTCTGCTTCACCCAAAGCATCACAATCAGCTTTTACTACTTCGATTAAGAAACCTATAGTTGCAAGGAAATCTGGCAAGCCAGGTGAACTTGGAGCTCGGAAACTTACTAAAAAGGTACGATCTTAGTCTTCCAAGCTGGAGAAATGGGTGCAGGGTAACAATTACTTACTTTGAAATGAAGATTTATGAATGCAGTTTAGAGTAAGGTGTTTAACAAATTTGGAATTCAAATTAATTGATTGAGCATCTTTACAGTCAAGTGAAAGACAGTACGACCAGAAGCCTCAAGAACCGCCTGTTCAATACAAAGTTGGGGGTTGTGAATACTTGTGAGAGATTTGTTGCTTCTTGATAAATACAAAGTTGCTTCTATCGCCAAAACCAGGTATATAGTATATATATACACTATATATATAGTATATGCTACATTAGAATTTAAAAAATATATACACATATACACAATTAGTCAATTACTCATAGATACGCACCATTCAATGTATATATACTACTACTTATAAAATATGCTACAATATATATACATTACAATATATATAGACATACTTATATACTAATTCATAAAACATATACA
>NW_025872131.1:909-1544 GCF_002878395.1 Capsicum annuum
CAATTACTTACTTTGAAATGAAGATTTATGCATGCAGTTTAGAGTAAGGTGTTTAACAAATTTGGAATTCAAATTAATTGATTGAGCATCTTTACAGTCAAGTGAAAGTCTGTACCACCAGAAGCCTCAAGAACCGCCTGTTCAAGTTTCTTCCTCCAACTCTGCAAGTAATGCACCAACTGGTGGCTCATCATCATTCACATCTTGCGTTGAGTACACAGTCAATGTCCAACCCTCTGAGATAAGTTCTGAACGTGTTCTTAACCATGTATCCCCTCCAATGTCCACCAATTTTCTTGCTGACTATGGAATGGACAGGGGTTTCACAAACAAAAACTCGAAATCGTCGAAAGTTCAAGTGAGTTCTTATTCTAATTTTTATGTTCACTGTGATACAAGGATTCTAATAAAGTTGTCACAGTAAAATTTTATTATTGACATGTTTTTGTGAGATATGAAGAAAGTAGTGTCAGATTTAGGTAGAAGGGAAAGATATAAACTTCTCATTCACGTTGTCATTCCCAGGATATTAATTCCTTAGTCTGATCATGCCTTTCTCCAGGATATACTTCTACAATGATCTATCTAGAGCTGGCTTGAGTTTTTTCTGAAGCCTGCAGAAGTGTTATCCAAGA
>NW_025872132.1:0-1043 GCF_002878395.1 Capsicum annuum
GCAATTAAGAGAGGATTTATTTCAGACGGATTATTGACAAAATATTGCAAGATAATTGAACACAAATATCCAGACCATCAATGTTCGAGCTGTAATGGAGAAGATAATATTATCCCAGAAGTCAAGATAATATTATCCCAGAAGTCCACCTAGAATAAAATAATCAAGAAGATAAGTATGCCAGCTGGAAGATACAAGATAAGAAGCAATAATGGAGATATGGAAAAGCAGCAGAAACAAGCTTTTCTGTTTTTAAATGGTCTTCTCATAACTAATTCAATCCATATAATAGATACCATTAGTAGGGGGTGTGGATCTATACAGAAAGAATAAATCATTAAAAGATATTGAAACAAAATTTAAGAAATATTCACGCATAAAGAAAATTAGATTCTATTATACATATAATAGATCTATTTTACAAGTTAGCTATCCGCATTTATCCGCACCCCCTACTAATGGTATCAGAGCACAGTCATTTAAAAATTACAGCAGTAGCATATATGTTTGTTTGAATTTATGTTTGAAATTTAGATTGGATTGAATTAGTTATGAGAAGACCAATTAACAACAGAGAAACTTTTAGAAAAATTAAAGAATCCTTAATTAGTAATTATTCAGAATATATAGATCTAAATAAAACAAAAGAAAACCCACAAAGATTAGACTATCTAATTACTTTAATATCTAGTATTGAATCAAAATTAATAATCCATTTAAAATCTAGAAGAATGAGACACATACCACCTAATTATGATAAAATTAGATTTAGATATCCACCAAGATATTATAAATATGGTTTAAATGAATAAAGTATAAAAATACAAAGAACTAAAACAAATTATTTCTGAAAAACGTAAAGAATTAAAAATAAGAATAGAAAGACTACATTATGATATATTTACCGGAGTTAGTGAAAACTCAATAAATACACAAAAAGATGAAATATCAAAATTAGAATCACAAATAGATAGTTTAGAATATATATACCCACATGAACTATTTACAATAAAATGAACAAAGAAGAATTTATAATAGATGAA